>NC_034411.1:28900216-28973278 GCF_002078875.1 Numida meleagris | reverse complement strand
ACGTCCCCCTCCCCGGGGACGTCGCGCCCGACGTCCCCTCCGTCGCATCAGGCGCTCCCCGGGCGTCCCCCTCCCCGGGGACATCGCACCCAACGTCCCCCTCCGTCGCATCAGGCGCTCCCCGGGCGTCTTCGGTCTCCGAAGATTAATTCATTAAAAAAACAGCCGTTTACTAAATAAAATTTGTTCTTTACTAGGTGCAAGTCCTTCCCACCTGTTCCTTAAGATTACTTAAAGAATAACAAATACTAACGGATTTGTCTATATATTACTGAAATTTCCACTGACAGAATTATTTCCTGGAAATAGTTAACTTTTTTTTTCTAATGATTAGAATGAAAGCATACACATTTGAATTGTAAACTGTAATAAAAGTCAGAAGATCAGGATTTTTTTTTTTCCAAGTGCAAGTATTTTCTTTGAATATACATAGAAATAACAAACCTCTATGTTTCTTTTGTCCAAAGAGAGTGTTGCTATCATCGTAGTCACGCAGTTTCCTCCAAGGCTGTCTCTTAGCACTGAGGTCATCATAGAGTTTCGATAGGGAATGTGAGACCGGTTTTTCTCCGCAAGCGCAATTATTACCTGAAACAAGAGTAGAAATAGAAAAAGCATTTAAATTTGCCTACTAATAACTGACATAGAAAGAGAAGAAAATAAAATCTGTTTAGCAACAGAAAGTTCTAATAAAATAAAAATCACAGTTACGCACCCAGTTAGCTGAAAAACCCCGATTTTATTGGTACAACTTTTATTTCAGCTTCATTGTCTGTATCTTTGTAGGCACTGGACCACAGGACCTAAAAACGTTGAATTTTATTACATCCTAGCTTTACAGCCCCTCAGCAATATGGAAACTGAACATAACATGAAAATGACAGACTCGTCTAAGACATAACAACTTGAAAATCTCTCTTTTTTAAACCTTAGAAAGTAAAATATTAATAGCATTCACACAGAAACTTCCCTAACATTGGCTGGAGCATGCTTTTAAATGACACAATCTTAAAACACGTTTCTTAGAGCAATCAATTCCATGATTTGTAAGAAAACATCTTGCAAAGTACATACACTAGTAAAAGAGTACACTACTACAACGTACCACTGGAAAAAAAATCAGTTTAGTATGTACATCCTGGCCAAAAATGAAGTGATACACCTAATATTCTTAAGTTCTATTCTAAGCTGTTTACATTATGGGAACTAATTATCATTAAAGAAGAAGGTAGATTACCCCATGATCTGTTGAAACATGAAGGATTTGAACTGACAGCTGCCCAAGAACTGTACTGAAAAACTGTAGTTTTGAGTTGTGCAAGCTACCCTAAATGGCTGGGAGTTGTTTTCCCTTCAGTAGATGTTATACATCAGCATACATA
This sequence comes from Numida meleagris, assembly GCF_002078875.1. NCBI lineage: Eukaryota > Metazoa > Chordata > Aves > Galliformes > Numididae > Numida > Numida meleagris. The sequence goes on along the minus strand of NC_034411.1, from coordinate 28,971,896 downwards.
TATATATTTTAATACAACACTTAAGAAAATTGTTGTTTTACAAAATTTAGTAAAAATGTTTTTGTTGGCTCTTATTTATCTTAGAAGTCCTCAGAAAGTTAAACTTTCTTATTGGTATAAATCTTATGCCAGGAGTCCTCAGAGGAATCAATGATAATATGAAAATTATCTTGTAAAGGAATCTGAAAACACATTCCTGGATCCAAATATTAATATCTTGTGTACTACAACTCATTAGGTGGGAACATGAAATATATATAATATTATGTAAGATATGCGTTAGTTTACATTTTGTAAACTAATTTACAATAGTGTAGAGTATACATTAATAAGTACACTCTTAGATTCTGCCATACAGAGATTACAATTTGAATTGGGAAGATGGGATGAAGAGCCAGAGGGAAGATACCTTATTTCTGTTAAAAACAGCTACTACGTTACAGGGAAAAAAAATCACTTTCTGCTGAAGTTTATGCACGAAGTCTGAAGCTCAGGAAGAATTTGAGCTTTCCCACACAGTCCTGAAGACCTACATAATCATCTCTCATCACACTGAAGCCACTGTATTGTCATGCGCAAAAGTCACTTAACTCAGAATATGCTGGCATTAAGTCCCTTAGGTAAAACCTCACCTAAAGCACTAAATAAATTTTATAGTTCAGTCAAGGAATCTGGAAAAGAAAGGAGGATAAATATAAAAGATAAGGAAACTGTGCTCTTTAACCAAGTGACTGAGGCTGGTGTACATTATGTAGCATCTGAACCAGCCTCAATCTTCCAACAGCCAACAAAATGTGATAACCAAATAATTGCCTTATTCTGACATGATTTAAAAGAGTGTTCATTATCCTTGTTTTAAAGAAAGATTATTATTTTTAATAGTTAGGTCTGACCTCAAGAGACTTTAACAATATTACTGAACCAGGACTGTAATGTGATGATTTAAATAATCATAATTTAAGGCAGAGAGTTACATTTTGACTGAGTGAAATAAATCACTTTAAGCCCTCATTAATCTGTTAAACCTGAAAGCTATCAGATATCATCACTTTTTGTAAAATTGCATCCTAAATGAAACATAACAGCAGAGAGCAGTTACAATCACACACAAATAGCTTGGCTTTACTGAAACATTAAGCAAAAAATAATCTGAGACTTGTTCTTGCCTGTATGGCTAATGTAGGCCTCTGTTTTAATTACTAAGATTTATCTAAATGAAAATATTTTATTTCAGATAAGGAGTGATCAACTCAAACATTTAAAACAACCGCAGCAAATACACAGTCTTGATCAACTGAACATGGGAATCAAGACTAAAAAACATTTAACATTGGTCACTGGAAATGCAGTAAAGGAAAGTGTTTCATGCTGTTTGAACTTTACCTGTTCCAAATAATGTAATGATAAGTTGATATATTTGGCTTCTGTCAATAAATGACCTCCAACTCCGGTCTTTGCCACACGCTCTGATCCAGCAAGGTCTACCAAGTGTAATTTGGAATGTCGGATAGTTGGACATCCAGGTTCCTTGCTGGAGATGTGAATAGTGAAAATGCAGTGAGATCGAGTTGAGGCTTGATTCATTGGTGTCTATAATGAAAGGAAATTAAGAGTACTTAATGGTTATTTAATATACCCATGTCATTTTCCATACCTTTAAAATTAGGAAATTGAAATCGTCTAATTTATGAGCTACTTCACCTATAATAACCATGTAAGAACCACCCAAAAGAATTTACCCAGCACTCACTTTCCAGTCAAGTGCCTGGATAACTTTAGTTGAGACAGACTGCGCTACAAGCAAGCAATTATGTTTCTTCCAAGATGCTCTAACATTGAAGACATCAACAAAGCAGCTGGCCTCACTATAGTGAGGAATAGTGCTATAAAAGGGCACATGGATCAGAGAGCAGCTTAATAATTCCTGATCACTAAGAGGTTACCTTACTCCTTGGAATCACTGTGAATTACTCTCCCCTCCCCTCCTTCCTGTTCTCAATTTTCTTACACTCAAGCAGGTTTGTAAGTTAAAAATCTTTGAAAGCTAAAATACATAACGAACACATCTTGAGAGATACAGAAAGCAGTTGAGCTTGTTTGTTAAAAATCTTTTCTATAAAACTTTCAGGATTATGAAACTTCCCTAACATTCATAAATTAGCATTTTCCCTAGTCTCCTTTTTGCTACTGACTTAAAGACCACCTTCTTGTCCTTTATCACCCTTGCCAGATTTGATTCCAAGCAGGCTGTGCACACTCTGACTTCACTTCTACATTCCTCCCAAGCAGCTGACTCCTTTTCCATACTCTGTGCAAAGGCTACAGAACTTGGTTTCTGGTTTTCAATCTCATCATCAGAACTAGCTCATTTTAACTGTGATATCTAGCAAAACAAACAAAAAAGTGTAGTTAAGAATAGAATTTTCTGTAATACTTCAGACTAAAATTTTCATTATTTTTTCAATAAAATTAACTTGGACAACTCAGAATTTTTACATGGCATAACAGAATTTTCATAAAAGGTTTAGCTTTGAATACATATTTATATATCTCCAGACATACTTCTTTAACTAGACATGTGGAAATTATTAGTCAGTTTTTGGACACTCACTTCTTGCTTTCTTCAGCGGTTTTCCCAATATATTTGAAATGCAGAACAGAAAACTTAAAGCAACACCACATATTTAACTTTATATTTCAAGTGATCAGATACTATCACACATGCATCTTTTTAACAACAACATTTTAAAAATGTTTAAGTATCTAACAACTCTTAGTTACATCAAGCTGTTGTTAGAAACAAACAATTATTATGCTCATTTTATAAATGACTCAAATTTGTCATTTGTGACTATATTCGCATGTACTGAGATTAAATATCTGCCATGCAAGTAGTATTTCGATAAATAAACTGTTACAAGTATGGCAACACTGCTACTGTGGAAAAAATATTTGACTTGCAGAAAAAAGCAAAGGTAGCAAATTAAACTAAAAAAAACAAATTATGTTATTTTATCAACTAAATCTATATGTATTTACAGTCATTTTAAAAATGTCTAAAAAGACCTGGTTAAATTCTACAATTCAGTCTCTTTTCTCTATGTTATTCCTGTTATTCTGGAGTAATTATTTTTCTAGGCATATCTTTGGATTCAGAACAGATATGCCAACATATTGTTGGAAGCATGCTAGATGTTTAAATAGCCTGCCAGCTACACATGTTGAAGATTTTTCATTAATTTAATAAAAGTGGCTCTTAACAGAAAGACTGCAAGCTGAACATCCTAATAATATGAAAAGCGACACCTCTTGGTTGAATCAGCTCCAGCTCAATTTCCCAGCACCTGTCTCTAGCCCTGGCACAGCTTGCTGCTCCTCGATGGTACCAGCACAACTGAACTGGTTTTGGGAATTCAGTTAAAAAAAACTAAGTAAGTGCCTGTATCCACAGACATTTAACCTGAATCAGTTTCCTGATGCAGTTACAGTGCAGATGTACAAAGCACTTCTACAAGAATAATTGAAAATGGTAGCACAGAGCACTTGAACAAGTAGATGGTGACCAGGAATAGTTTAAGCTTGCAGCATTTGTGAAATATCTGTAATAAAATTACAGTCTTCGCTGTATTTCCTAGCAGGGTCAAACTCAGAGAGCGAGAAGAGTTTTGGTCATTCAGTTTATACAGATGAGGAATCTTGCAATAATAAAGGCAAATCACTGGCTCTACTTCCAGATTTTTAAGGATTTTTTCCATAATCTTGTATAGAGCGTCAGAGTGCAGCTACATGATATGATGCCCTCAGGGGCAAAGCTAAACAAAGGGGCAGCGAGCAGTAGCATGGGAGCCAAAATAAACAGGTTCAGGGAAAGGTAATAAGCCCTTCAAGTTTGCAAAGCAAGAAAATTCTCCTAAAAATAGCTAAAATACAGTTTACACAACAATTCTGGTTCCATGAACAATCAGAGCCAGTTTTACTTATTTTACTAGGAAAGCTATGATTTTACTATTTACAGCTCTGCAAAGCAGGATTGGATATTTTATTTTTCCAGCTCAGAATCCTCAGGAGGATTAAAATTTGAGGACATTCTTCACTACAGTCATTGCACAAGTCACACTGTAGTGCAGAGAAATCTAAACCAGACCAAATATCAGTATAAGTCTAGCTTTGGAAGCACAAGAGATGAGGAAAAGCTGCCAAATCTATGCAAAAAGCAGAAGAAATTATCATACTTCAGAATAAGCATTCTTCAAGTTTTACTGTTCAGTTAAAACTCATGCATTTCAAGATACATTTCTAGTAATACCTGTTTAACCCCAACAGAGACAAATGAAGTTTAAAAAAGAATTAAAGAAAACAATTTAGGACACCAGAAGCTTCAGAATCCCAGATGCTAGCTCAATGCAATATTTGGACTATTAGGAATTTACTACCTATGGCAAAACAGAACTTGACTTCCCACATTCAAAGTAGGTTCTACTGGACTGGTTATTATATATCCTATTGCTTTCTTCTAAAAAAAAATCATCATGTAAAATGAAGCTGATTTGGAAGTAATTGGCTAGAATCCTAAACTATTTTAATAATAGTCCTCCTTCAGAGTACTACTGTGCTTTAATCAGTACACTGATAGACATTTTTACAATTTGTTTCTATCTCCACTTTGCAGTTCTCATATAAAGGAAATGAGTAGAACTCTTGCAGGAAGAGTAAGGCAATAGAAATTTAAACAGTTCAAAGTTTATTCAATTTCAGCAGACTCAGGCGTGCCCTGGGCATGTCAACAAAGAGAGTGGGCTGCATGTCCTCAAAAATCTCTCTTGTATATACTTCCAATATCAGAGCAAACACTGTTACTTTACCACAGTGTGATCTTTTACTATATGAGTAGATGAGACACACAAAGCAACAGAAATGTCAATATTTTCAGTCCAAAACAAAAGGCCACTTTTTTTTTAAACATCATATATGCAATTTCTGACTATCATGATTCAGCTGTTCAGGAAATTTGAAAACTGAAAACAAAACCAAACAAGATCTTCTGGACAGTGTCTCCGAATTTACTAAAAGGTTCCTTCAGTGGCTTTTGGAGTTCATTTTGGCTTTGTTAGCAGTATTCCAAACATATGTATATGAAATCATACTCATGCTAATTTGATGTGATGAAGGGGGAAAAAAAAAGAAAGGAATGGACTGGCTTTCAGCAGATGGTTGCTATTGTAAAGGCTATATATAGAATAACAGATGAGCTGCAGTTACTAATAAAGAAATAATTTTTTCCATGAACTATGTGACATCATAAACCACATAAGCAGACTTCAGAGTCTTTTTGATACCCATGAAAAAAATACAAAGGAAGTAATACCAGGTCATCCGTTGCTGCCCAATAGTGGCATGGTAAAAGAAGAATTCAGTAACATATTTTTCAAGATCGCATTGTTGTAAAGCAACGGTGTTTGGCTTGATGATGGAAAATATATACAAGAGAGATTTCAAAGACGTGGAACCTAGTCTTCTTTTCAACAGGACCAGGGCATACCTGCATCTGCTGAAATTAAATAAAATGTATAGAAGCTTTGTGACTTAAATCATTACATCTATTCATACAGCAGTTACAAGAAAGATGTTTCTAATTAAGTGAAAACCTACTGCACAGCCATATTGCAAAAAGCATCCAATTTGGATGTTTCTGTCAAGGTATAACATCTCATGAGATGTCCAGAAGTTGTTGCAGCCCAAGTAATCCATCTTACTTGAATTATTATCTACCTTAAACCCATAAAGTAATACAGAAGCTCCTTCCAATGCACGAATTTATTTATTTCCCAATCTTTTATCTGTTGTACTAAAGAGAATTGTAATACTAGCTTCAAAGAATAGTAAGAAACATGAGGGTACTGGCCTTAATAGGGTTCTCAATAACTGAATCCCTAGGAAGGAGAAAGTTACTTAAATAGAAAAAGTATATGAAAGGCTATATGGAAACAAGCATTAGACCAATGTAAGCTGCTACTATCTGGAAGAATAATGTATTGATTATTGCTGCCAAATACGCTCAGGGAAAATACAGAAGAGTTCAGGACAGCTGGGACAAAAAGATCTCACAGGAGATAAATGCAATCATTCAGCCCACATCACAAACTACCCCAGCTTGGATGATTACTATCGCTTCAATGGAATCTCCTTTGAATCAAGCTTTTTAGATCATTGAAAGAATATGATTTCCTTGTATGAGTGAATTAGTGAATAACCAAGGCACAAATGAAGGAAGGCTAATTCCTTCATTTATGGGGATAGTCCCATTTTCTTGAGAGAATGTCTCAGTGAAAAGGTACAAGTTTTTATTTTTCTCCGCACTCCTTTTTATTTTCATGTTTTTGAACAAGGGCTAGTAGAAAGAGAAAGCACTGATAACATCCAAGGCAGATATCAAACAGACTTTCTCTGGTCTCTAGATACTATCAGATGGATTTCTGAGTAAAGGAATCCCGACAGCTTTAGTTATCTTACAGTCCAGATGGTAAGAAAAGAGCTTCTGCATACTACAAGAATGATAATAAAGCAGTTTAAAGCTGTCTGTTTTTCTGGTTGAAATTCATCCTTAGAATAGTCTAATGTTCACACTGCTGGTTCATAGCAGAGTACAAATTGCAAGGTGGAAGGAGCAGAGATTCTTGTGTTGGAAAGCAAAGAGTATCTCTGTCCAACTAATAAAAACTCTTCAGGTTTCTACAGAAATGTACTACACGGAAGAATTTGTAAACTCAAGAATAGGAGGTTCCTGTCTTCATACTTGGTAGACAATTGAGATCTTAGTACTTCTTTAGTTCCCTTTTTAATTGATACAGTTCAAGTGAAGGGGCTTTTTGTGACTATCTAGGTATGCTCAGCATGGCTGCATTTGCTAATTTATTGCTGTGGAAATATAAAGGTTAAAGTAAATGTTACCTGACTTCCCTGATTTTGAAAACCAACGCTCTATGTCTCACCTTTGCATAATTGCAACAAGTGCAGTTTCCCATTTAGAACATGGTAACTGAGGTAGCTTTTTTAAGTAGTTATTATTTCCCAGTGAGAATATTATTAAAGTTTACATTATACAATGCCTTTCATCCATATAAATCCCAAAGCATTTTAAGGACTACTCAAAGCAATATGTATGACACAGTAATTGTTTTACCACATACTGAAGTGAAAGCACCTGTGCTGAAATGGTGATGCCATTTGCTGCTAATGTTGCTATGCAGCAGGTTTGTGAGAGTGGAAACGACTTAGCAACTGATACCAATGAGTAATCTAGGAAAGCAGAAAATTCTAATTCATTCTAGAATAAAGCTCTAACTTGGATAATGCACTTTCATAGCAAAAGCGTCACTAAATCTGGTATGTTCATGTGTTCAGATTCTGTTTTTCATATTTCCTCTGGAAAGCAATGAATACAAACACTATCAGTGGCTCCCTAAACATGCTCCTGAGAATACTAATGAACAGTAAAAAATAAAATAAATGAGTCCAATTCACAAATCAGTCCCCATAACTATCTTTAAATGTTTTAAAGTTTAATTATTCATTTAAAAAAATATTTAGACATTGCCAAAAACTTGAAGCTTATCCCATGAGTACTTTAAATATTTTAAATGAAGGAACAAATACTGTGCAGTAGGCGCTTTCTTCCAAATTTAAACAATGGAGTATTATAGTTATAAAACCATGGAGTAAAACATTTCCTTCCACAATAAAATGAAATGATTCTCCATTAGAGAAAAAACAAATGCTAAACATACCTGCAACTGTAGTGTTCAAAAGTGTCAATCTCACAAAAAGATTTTTAAGTTTTGAAATTCACACATGCCTATGGAATACTACTGTCTCTACCTTATTCAGCTGTTTTAAGGGAAATACTAAAATGAACTAGGAAATAATTAGATCACAGAGGTTCTATTACTTTCAAGGACAGTGATAACAAGAGCTTCCAGTTTCAAGAAATTAGAAAAGAACACTTAAACTGAAGGCATATTAATAATATATGTATACAAAAATAAAATATTTGTGAACATTACTGAAAAGTAAATGAACTTTTTTAGATGCTGTCTCTACCACCAGAGTCATATATGCAAGTTAGCTTTTGTAATTCCTCGTTTGCTTATATCTGAGCTATCTAAATCATACAGTTGGCTTAAAAGGGAAAATATAAGAAATAAATTCAGGTTTTTTTCAGTAAATTATTGCTGAAATTCTTATGCCTTCAAATGTTACAAGACACTGTGCTTTATAGGAATCGAACAAATGAATGAGTAAAAATTTTATTCAGTTGAAAGAGTTGCCAACAGAATAATCAGTTTTCCGAGTTTGTTCTCTCCCCATTTCTCCCAGGCAAAATATAAGATAAAAATTCCTATTTAGATTTTCATATTAAGAAGTGTTTATGCATCCAGGCTTTCGTTTTTCTTTTTTTCTTTTTTCATTTCCACAGCCTGTCGCACACATACAAACTGGAACAAAGTACTGGTCTCATACTGGGCTATAAAAAACAATTCTGCACTAATTAGACTAGATTTATATTTTCTCCCCTCTTATTACCTATATAATTTGTACGGGTAAGATGTATTCCATCATAAATGTTCTCTTGGGTTCAGACATTTAATGAATGAATGTACCCTACAGAATATTTTTAAAATAATGATCAAATTTTTAGAGTTATTACAGGGGCAAAATGCAGCCATAAAACCACAAGTTAGACTCTTTTAGTGGATGCATTTAAGAAATCAGTCATTCTTATTTTCAAAACAGACCTATGACTTTTCAAAGGAGGATTATCTCAGGGCAAACATATTAGACTGCAATTTTAGAGACTGTTATTCTGCCACAAATTTCTCATTCAATTAACGACAGTTATTTTAGTCCTAAATTCCTCATCATTAAAGATACATAAAGCACAGTTTTTCCACTTACCTTTCTATTTACGTTAATTTATCTTGTGCCTTTTAAAGCTTAGTTAAATAGGATCTTCATCTTTTCTAAGGTCAGGAAATGCTATCACAGTTCAGTTAAGGTTTAAAAATATGAATCTCTAGAGAACTTATGGTTGATGTCATAAGCCCTCTTTTCTAGACCACATCATTAATCTCTAATTTCTGAAAACAATCCTTCTTTTAAGTCACATTACAAACTATGCCATTCACCCAAAGAAACCACTTAGAAAACTCTCTGAATTGAAATATCTTTTGCTGCTGCGAAGCAACAATTTCTGAAATAACTACATGAGTAAAGCTTCTACAATGAAAGCCACCTAATTAGAATCTTTTAAAATCATGATAGCATTTAAATAAAGTGTACATTGCTGCAACAAGTGGTAGTTACTCCAAGCAAGTATTCTCTCAGCATGCTGCTGAACATTTTTTGTTAGTCTTCTGAATTAAACAATACCAAAAAATAATTTTACTGTATATAATTGATAATAGTAGAAAAATCTTGCTGCAGCAGAAGTGTAAACAGCATAGCAGTTGCTAAGCCAAGCCACTTGTGTTAGCGAGTTCTCTATCAGTACGATCCACAGGTTTTCCAACTTCTGAAGAAAAAAAAAAGAGATCAGCCTATTGCCTACTTATATTTTGCATTCAAACATATCTCCACCTGTGTCAGAGTGTGTACTGACAGCCAGCAAGAACAAAGAACTACTTACTCAAACCTATGCTCTAAATTTCTTGCTCCTCATTGGTTTATTACCATCCCTTTGGTCGAAGAAGGAAAAAAAAAAAAGCAGCAATTTCTTAAACACAATTAGCTGCGCTATGTTAAAAACACATTGACAGTGCTGTAACACAATGGAAAGCACAGCAACAGCAGCAGAGTAGCAAGGTCCTAGGCTGCAGCAAGAGAGGAGTTGCTCAAACACAACAACCGCAGGCACAGAAATAAAGAAAAGAAGCTGCTTACCTTCAGTAGGCCTCAGGTACTCAAGGTTATCTCCAACAAGATACCCTTCCCTCCACTGCCTACCCTTAAATGAGGTCTGGAAAATGGTGGATCCTTGCTCCACCCCTTCCGGTCACTCAGGTGCATTGCTTGCAGCTGAGATCCCCGGGGTTGGCCCTGCCTTCCCACCAGGTGCTCAGTCACTGCTTCAAGCTGTGACTTAGCATTTCTGCTACAGGTGCCCATATTGTGTGATGCAATTTTAAAGTTTACTTCTCATTTCTAAACATGAAGATAAGAACATAGCCCTACAGATTTATTGATTAGATATGGAAACATTTCACTTTAATTTTACAGAATCAGTAAAAATGCCATTGTCTTTGCATACTGGCAAATACTTTGAATATGCTACACACTACCATTTGTTTCTTTACACATACCACCACACAGTCATATAGTAAATGCAAAAAGAAGGAAAAAATACAAGACTGCTAACTGTTATTATAACAGCTTCAAAGCAATACATTATGTCTGTGGGAAAGTCTTACAATGCTTTGTAAGACTATGTTTTCTATAAGCATGTACAAGTTTTGATTTATGTCATTTTCAAAATTCAGTCTGTTGAATAAAAGAAAAAACAAATTTTTGTTTTGCTTATTTTAATTGCAGTAAATTATTCAATCAATGACCACCATTCAGAATCACTAAGGAAAACAGAGCTCTTAGCAAAGTGAAAGCTATTATCAGAGAAATGCTTATTTAACATCTCTGTGGAAATACACTCCCAAAGAAACAATTCATACATTTATTTCTGTGGACTTCCAAAATATAAATCTTTTGAGGAGACGTTTAGAAATGCTATAGTTCTTGTGGTGTCAATTAAGATTTGTAGCAGTAGTTTTTACCTCAGCAATCATTCTGTTAGTGTCTCCCAAGAAGAGCAGGTTTAGGGCTTCCTCTTCATTGCTTGCTTGCTGAAGGGATAGGTTTTTCAGGTGAATGTTCTGGTCAGGGTCTTCCATTATTGTCACTTTTCTACATGGGAGAAAAAAAAAAGGACAGAAAAATAGAATTACTGTAAAGTTATCTTTGTTCTAGAATTTCATTTTGATCGCACTAGAAGGTAACATACAAAAACCCCAAACAATCAAAACACTGAAAACATCAAATAGCCAAGACATAAATTAAAGGAAATAATTATTTATTTTATTTCTATTTTATTCTGCCACCTCTTTTTTATTCCCTTATTATAAGTGTCCACATAGAAAAAGAAAACATAAAAGCTGTGCCTATTAGAGAAAACTTTGGAATTATTCTTTGGTGAGATAGAATGAAATCTCAAGAACAAGATGTTAAAATGAATCATCACAAAAAAATAATGAGTAGGGGGTCTTTCTGCCATTGTCACAGTTATTAAGCACTAATGAAGCATAAAATATAACATAATCATGATGAAAAAATAGGTATAGAATATTTCAGAACCAGCACACCTGTAGGCAATTTGATTCTAGTAATCTCCATTTTTTCAAGACTATTTCTCTTCTCATTCTTCTTCAAATACTGCTAATTAAAAATGTAAATGATTCTTTTTCTTTTCATTAAAAGCAAAACAAATAAAAACAATGTTTTCATTTATTTCCTCTGAAGCTAGAAATTTTGTTAGCTATACCTCTTTAAGCCTTATAATTCAGAAGAAGGAAGTTAAAAGGGAAAAGCATTAACCACGAAGATGTGGTAGATGCTCCATTCTTGGAGACATTCAAGGTCAGGCTGGGCCAAGCTGTAAGCATCCTGATCTTGCTGTAGGTGTCCCTGTTCATTGCAGGGGAGTTGGACTAGGTGATATTTAAGAGTCCCTTCTAGCTCGAATGATTCTATGATATAGAAAAAGCTCCAGGAAAGCTACTTACCATCACTGAAACTCATTCTCGCTTTCTAAACAATCTTTTTTACACCAGAAATTTTTCTTTTAATCATGTAAGTGAGAGTTAAACTTAATTGGCTTTATTGAGTACTCATTAGGGTCTCCTAAGCCAGTGTAGTCTATAGTGTCCAAAATACAAGACATGTAGTTGAATCACTGAATTTGGAAAGCTCCCAGAGTGAAGACTTTGTTAAAAGTGTGGTACACAAATTATGAAGGTGAATGACATGCATCCTTCAAGCTGAATTACACATTCTGAGACAACCTGGAGGAAAATAGAACTATTTAAAAGTTTAAAAAGAACTTTTTTCTGTATAACAGAAAAAAAACACACACACACACAAAAAAAACAAATAAAAAATCATCAAAACAAAACAAAACGCCAACAGTTTGTTTCTGTATATACCTAAATAAGTATATAAATACATACATATTTCATATTCCTAGAGGTTAACCACAAGAGGGAGTACAGGGCTTGAGTTTTTATCTCTAGCTATTTCTTGCATATTAATTGCTCCAAACTGCTTCAAAAACATAAGGGTTTGATTTTGTTCTGTTGTTTTTTTTTTTTTTTTTACAAAATTTGCAGAAACAAATTATGCAGCCAAGCAGTATTCCATAAGAATACTATAAGAATCCATAAGAATATAATATAATAATATAATAAATATAAGAATAATACGAATATAATGAATATAAGAATCCATAAGAATATAAGAGTAATCCATAGTATTACTCTTAAGTATTACAGAAGTCATTTATCCTTTGATGGTTGAAACACTGGAGTGGATATACAGACATAAGCTTAATATATTGCAACACACTTCCTATTTTCAGGAGAAAAATACAAATAAAAGTAGACACGTGGTTTCTTTAGTAGATATAATAATTGTTTTCCCAAATATGATTGGTGCTTGCTTATAGCCTTATTATTCACGCTCTAGGATAAGACAGCCCCAATACAGTCATGAAAACAGTGTTGCTTTAATATGAACATTTGGGATAGTTTTAAAACTTCTAATCAGACTACAGTTTGTCTAATAATTTCCAGCCAACGAAGATATTTGCTTGGACAAAAAGCCTTGGAGGATTATTAAAACAAAAAGGAGACAGTAGGAACATCACAAGCCATTGACAACTTCCTATACAAAAGCCTTCCTGCTATTAGGAGGATTTCCAGATGGAAGTCCAAATTTGTACATCTTAAGAAGCATCTGTTAAAACTTTCTCAAAATGACAACTTCCAAAATGAAAATAAAATGATTTATTTTATTGTGCTATAAAGTTACTGTATAATATGGTGATAGAATTTTATAGAGCTTTCTGTATATTAATGAAATGTTTAAATTTCATAGCCCTAGATTGGATCTTGGAGTGGAAAAGCTCTGTTAAGTTATCCATTATGATGGAAAGAAGGCAGAGACAAGATTTTATTTTCTTTATAAACAAAGAATCTTTTCCATTTGGCCTAGTGGATGGAATTCATAGCAGATTAGAAAATCTGTAGGATGTGAACAGCTTTTTTTACGCCATTATTAGCTCAGGCCATTTCCTGCATCAGCTGAGTTGGCATTAATGCAAGAGAGCCTTACACAAGGAATATTTTCATCAATGAAATTCCTGTTACTAGTAAATATTGATGTTAAAGTTTATTTTGGTTAATTGATAGCATCTCATCAATTTGTGTAACAAAAAAAAAATTAAAAGATTTTGGAAAACAAATGACAATTTTAAAAATACATTTCCTATGTCTGTATCTCTCTTTGGGGCTTAGAACAGTGGTTATCTAAAATAATATCCAAAACTTGATAAACATTTAAAAATAATGAACCACAATGATGTAGGTAAGTTATATACGAGGATATATAACATTTACTATTATAATTAGCAGAATACAGTGATACTACCTCAGCATGAGAAGGAGACTATACAGACAATAATAAATGTAACAGCTCAAGAGACCAGAAGGGAGAACTTCTTTCAATGCACAGGATGAGCTCTGCTCTGGGCAGTGTATCATAAGAAAATTCATTCTGGTTCATTCAAAGCTGCATGAAATCAGGGCACCCAGCATCTGAAGGAATGTACTCACTGCCTACATTCCTCTCCTTATTCTTTCTTATTTAAGCAGGTACCTTATTACATGACTTGTTGTCAGGTCTTTTTTACTGAGGTGCAGAAAAGATGAAAGGTGCAGAACCGCCATTTTCTCACCTCCTCCTGGCCCAGTGCAGAAAAAGTTAGCAGAACTGAGATATGAGATTAATACTTCAAGCATGAATGAAATATATCTGTTAGAATTTATGGGCCAATGCAGTAATATCATTCCTAATAAAATATTTGTTGAATGCCAAAGTATTTTATTTAAAAGTAAATTCTGAATCTGGACGGCAGTAATCTGACCTGATTTAATTCACTCATCAGATGATGTAGATAAGTCACCTCAGAAAGCATTCACTGACTTCTTCCTAACCTATTGGTTTTGAGATGTTTCAACATAATGTAATTTACATAAATACATAATTACACGTACTGTGAACTGACATCATTTTACACATTTGTATCAAAAAGGAGATTGAGTAAAACAGATAATTTTCACTATATGTAGAAAACTCTATCTTGAACCTTTATGATTTTGTATAGTTTTGGGTGTTCTTTATTTTTTCTTCTGTTAAGCAGCACAAGGATTGTTATACTTGTTGGTTTAGCTTTACTTGTCAGTAGTTTAGTAACTCTTTAGGCCCATGGAGGCAAGAAAAGAAGTCGAAGAGTACAAATTCATGTGAAGTTGTTTAAGATGTTAATTTAGAGTAAGTGAAAATATTTTACACCAACTCCATGAAACATAACAGTTCTGCATGTTGCTAATACATAATATCAGCACTGGTGTTTGAATAATTTAATTGGTTAATAGCTTAAAATCTTTCTGTTTTATGGAATTCTGTTAAATTAATATGTAGTTCAGAAAACTTTCATCTTTCTGAAGCATAAGTTAGGAATAGATTCTCAGAGGATTCAATAGGATACAATACAAACTAGCCAGTTTTGTTTGTTTGTTGTTGTATTTTTTTGTGGGGTTTTTTTTGAGCTAACCAAAACCATACTAAATCATGTACATTTCTGTATCAAACGTCATTTTAAAGCATCTTGACACACAAATGGGGAAACACATTTGCTGGCTGACAGTTTACATTAGCTGCTGTCCAATCTTGTGAAGCAGCTCCTCAGCTATTGACTAATAGACTGATACTTTAGGCTAAGCCAGCATTAGTTTTTATCTTCACATGCAAGAGTGCCACCTGCAATAATATGGACAATAAAAAGAGGTAAATTTTTAGTTGATATGATTTAATCTATGACTAATAGTTCTACAATCTCAGCCTTTATTTTTGTGCTATTATTTAGTGCCAGAAAAATCTGAAGTTCTTAACAAATAATACAGACCAGTTAGGAAGGAAGAATTTATACAGATGAGTTATGACTGAACGGAAATTGGTTTGATTCAGTATCATAGAGCTACATAAATCACTAATACACTGTGTAATGGGGAACTTGTTAGAAAACAAAGCCGCTGGCAAAAACTGCTAATCATTTATAGAAACAAGAGATGGCAGTCAGAATTCAAATACTCTTCCATCAGCTATATTTTATAAGAGTATTTTAATGCCTTTTACAAAATCGAAAACAATTTAATTTCTATTTCCTTGTATAAGCGTGGAATTGAATTGTTGATATTAGAATACAAAAGTTTAGTTTAATAAGTTACTTCAACTGAATCTGCATCTGAATAAACTATGTTTCAGCTACAGTGTCACAGAATTTTAAAAAATCACCTTGTACAAGAAAAACAAATTACAGTTGCAAACTAAGGAATATTGTATATTAACCATTAGGGTATTTCAAAAGGTATCTTCTATGGACTACATGTAAAATCATTATAACTAAATGTTTAGAAAACTTTTTTTTCTTTTTTTTTTCTGTGAAACTAAAAATTTACTGGGGTTTAAAACTCAAATTCATTTATGTACCTATTAGAAACATGATTGCAATAAAGCTTGTTAATGAGTCTGACCTATGAAATCTCTTCTTTTTTTAGACTTAGAATATTGCCACAGTGCAACTCATGAAGAGATTTGTATTTTGCAGACTTAGAGGTTTTTGAAGTTCTTTCAAATTATGCAAACTTGCTACATGTAGTGAATATTGTGTATTTAAATTAGTTTGAATCCAGAGTTTGCACGGCTCCAAGGAAAAATAAAAAGCAAAACAAAACAACAACAAAAAAGCATCTTTTCAGTGACAGTACATGGTACCATTAAATAGGTACATGAATGGGTAGGATACATATCTATATATGTATACATAAAGACATAGAAATATATGCAGCCTATATTCACCCATTTGTCAGGAATGTATTTCCAGAAAAACAGTGATTTTTTATGAGAGCCTCTTCTCTTCTGGCAGACTCTAATGATTTAGCATTGTTAGCATGAAATTATTTTAATAGTCTAGTGAATATACAAAAGATGGCTGCACACAGAACACTTACATCAGGAACTGGGATTCCAAAACTAATCATGCAATGATTAAATGCAATGGGCAATTTAAAATTTTTTTGTCATTCAACTCTACCTTAAAAATTAATAGTTTTCATGCCTTGATTTTCAAATATAATCAATGAGTCTGTTGTGCAATTTTTATAACTTACTTTTATTACACAAACGTCATCACTGTGTTTATATCTTCCACTGAACTGATAAATAATATTATCATTAACATAGAGTTCACTAGGCAGAATTACCTACCTTTGAAGCAAATGGCATCTATCCCCTGTCTTTGCAAGAATATGGATAACAAGAACATTCCAAAGCACTCTGTATACCTACTAAACTAACTAATCCTTTGTTTCCTCCTCTAAAATAATATAATTCTTCAATATTTTTTTTGTCTATCTTACATAGTTGGGATAATATTAGCACAGACTGCTAATACTTAAAAAAGCCACAGAAAAACTGAATTTGGCCTTTTATGATTCTTAAAAGCTTGATGATCCGAGAGGAAATTATGCTTAATATCACCCCTTTAAAGTAGAATAAACAAAAGGGTTTTTAAAAATACATTCCCACTAAAAACATGCTTTCAAACAAACCTGAGTAAATTAGATTCTTCTGTACTTTGCTTACTACCAGTAAAATCCTAAAAGGTCTTAAACACATACAATTCTCAGAAAAAAAAATGAAATATATATCAGGTAATAAACACTTAATATATTTTAAAGTCTGCGTAACTACTATTTACTTTGCCATTTACAAGAATGTATCCAAGAAACTAAAATATATCTGATCATGTAGTTACACTTCCATGCAATTTCTACTCCTGTTTTAGCTCAGACTCTTACTATTTATTTCTAAAAGATTAACCCCTAAAATATTATCTTAAAAAAAAACCAAAAATGTCTTTCTAACTGAATAATTTTACACAATCTTAAATATAAGTGGTGAAGGTATATATTTATCACACAATAATCTTACTTTTTGACAACTGATGTACTGAAATGGTAATAGCTATATACTATATCACTCTAAAAGCAACACCTATTTATTTCCAGGGAAGCTAAAATCAATACAAAGAGCAGAATAACACTATTTGATTGAGCAAATTCTCAGCTACAAGACACTCTTTTTCAGTATAGTCATCACCATTAGCTACGCATTTTTATCCGTGATGAATAAGAGCCTGCATGCCATGCTCATAAAAATCTGCACTTGATGGAGGTGACCCAGTGTTTCACAGCTGCTAAGACAACAACGTTGCTAGGAAAATGTTGCCCAGTCCATCCTTCCTCAGCCTAAACAGATGAAAGTGAGAAAGCACCAAACCTGGACTATGCAGTCACTGTGGTAGGACAGTCCAGCCAAGATTAGCAATGTGTACATGGTATTCAAACTGGTATGGGGCCTGTCTTGCCTGTGTTGCAAGATAAAGGTTTTCTTCTTCTCTGGCCTGACTTTGAAAGTTTGAGCCTTCAGCTTAGTCAGAGTCATGATGTAGCTGTCAGAGCTGATGGTTTGTCCGAGTTCCAGGAAATCCAGAAGGATAAGCCCTTTTCCATCCCAAAAGACAGCATACAACATTTTGACAGCTGAGGGCTGTGTATTAAACTTTTTATTCAATGGGAACTCAGGTATTACCATTCCATGGACTGTTGTTTTGACACTGGCTCATAGTGGTGACACCATGTCTCATCACTGATGATGATACGATCCAAGAAACTGTCACTTTCAGCTTCATATTGGTTCAATAGGTCCTGACACACTTAAATACAGTTCTTTTTGTTCCTCTGTGAGCATTCACAGGACCCACCTGGCACAAACTTTGCAATCTTCCAACATTGCCACTATCATTTCCAATGCATTGAAGCTGATGTTCAGCTCTGCATGCAGTTCCCTGATCATAACCTGCAGATTTTGTGTGAATGCAATGATTGAGACACTCTTCATTTTGTGGTGTGACAGCTGTGCATGGCCATCTGAAATGTGGCTTGTCTTTTACCTCACTGTTACTACTGCTGAAATGCACCACCCACAACCTCACTGTGCTAACATCCATAAACATTCAGTGTCGATGAATGCCAGTGGGTGTCATTTTTCTTCACTAAGGAATTCAGTGAAACACCTTTGCTTCATACACACCTTCATATCATTTTTCAGATCGCCCCTCTGCTGCTATCTGTCACATGGCAACAAAATGGAATATTGGCCAACATAATAAAGTAGGAGGCATTATTTTCAGAGCAGTTCTTGTATATTCATGATAAATGGAATCAATGTTTCATAAAGAAATGGAATTTGGTCTGATTTTATATGTGAAGAAAGTGAAGTTATGAGACCAACTTGCAGCCCAGTCTCATACTCTGAGTTTGTCTACTTCCTTCCTTATCTCTAGACTAGTTTGTCTTATAAAGATCAATCTTGAAAGACTTTGCAGATATAGTTCCTGGTTAGCACATACTGTGTAGAAAACTAAAGGTACATTTTATAGTAATTCTTACAGTAATTCTAGAATTATATATAGTAATTTCAGAACATATTTTGAGAAAAAATATTTAAAATGGGTTTAATACTTTACTAATGTAATTAGCTATTTTGATAGAAAATTCAAATGATTTTCTGATATTGGTCCATTGGCAGCTCTTAGTACACTTCCTTCTTTTTATCAGCAGTGATGTAATTGCTATTTACACATTTCAGCTGTCATGCTGAGTGAGAAATTTAATGGTTTCCAGTACTATCACATGATATTTTCAAATCCAAGCAGACGACTCACTTATAACTATTTATTGTTTGTTATTTTAAGAATAACACAGGTCATAAACTCTTCTTTCAGAATAAACTTAGAGATTAGGTTTTGAATTTCCTGTAAAGTGCACGGTCTTTAACCTCACCAGACTTTCATGTTTATGACCTACAGACCTTTTTTTTTTTTTCTTTTACTATCCTTGTCCAAGTATTAGTAAGTGCTAGCATCACATATACATGATATCTGACAGTGTGTCAATGGTTTACAGGCGTTAGGCCCGATTCCGTGACAAAGGGGACGGGGGACCCAAGGGCCCACGTCCCGGGAAAAGGGGAAAGGGGAAAAGGGTAGAGAGATGGCCCTGAGAGCAAAGAACAGCGGCAACAATCTGAGGAGAAACAAACTGATTTACTAAATAAGATATCGGAATGCAAAACAACACACTATAGTACAACACACAATAATTACAATTTAAGCTGATAAATCCAATACAGAGAGAGAGAATGTCCCAAAATCAAGGTAGGCCTTACTCTACTACCGACGATAAGACGGCTGGAGAGCGAGGTGCTGCCAAGACGAGAGACAGCGGAAAAAGGGACGAGGTCTCGTGATCTGCAAGTTTTTATACTGCGAGCTTTTATCTTTTCCCTCTGGCTGGAAAATGGTAACAGAGGAGCAAAGTACCGTGGGGAATGTAGTAGTCCTTCTCTTCTGAGAACCAGGTACATTCATTACATGATATTATGATGTGGAGTACCAATAACTGAAAATCATAAAACCATGACACAGTGATTTCTGTTTTTCTTGTCTATTCTCTGTATTTTTATTACTTACGGCAAATCTTCTAATCTGGAAGCTTCATGTCTTGGGTCCAACAGATCATAACCACATTCATTGTAGATTTCTAAGTAGGAAACATGAGTTGTGTAGACTTTGCTGTTATCCTAGATAAGAAAAAAAAAAAACAACAAAATAACAGTGGGGAAAAGGAAGAACTACAAATACAAGTGAGGTTAGAGGACAAATTTATTGCTACAACTTCGATGTTTCTTTTTCACTCTCTCTTTTTATTTTCCTGGGTATGGTTTATATTTTCAGTTAGGGATACTTCTATGTTTTCTATAAGCACATGCATAAAATCTAAAGTAGAAAAAGGGAGAAATTTAAAACATAAATGAAAATAAAAACACACCAAACTCTACTATGCCCATGATTAGAAGAAAGTTGAGTTTGTTTTTCCTTTTTATATTTAGTGGTTCCATATACCTAAGAAAGTCTGTATACACTTTGAACACAGTAGCCTGCTTACAGAACCACGCAGTATGCCACTTTTTACTCCTATGACCAAAAAAAAAGTGTTATTACAGAGGTAAGCCCTCATATTATGAAGAAAAAGACAATTAAAAGAAGGAAAAACAAAAAAAAGATGAAGATTTAGTTCATTTAGAAACTTCTGTGACATACTGCTTTCTACTCTCTTTATCATAACACTTAAACACTGTACTTAGAATCATAGAATTAGCTAGGTTGGAAAAGACCTACAAGACCTAGTCCAACCATCCATCTGTCACCAATAACCCCACTAAACCATGTCTCTCAACGCTATATCTAAACGTTTCTTGAACACCTCCAGGGGCGGTGACTCCACCACCTCCCTGGGCAGCCCATTCCAGCACCTGACCACTCTTTCAGAAAAGTAGTATTTCCTAATGTCCAGCCTAAATCTCCCCTGGTGCAACTTGAGGCCATTCCCCCTCGTCCTGTCACTAGTTACAAGAGAGAAGAGGCCGACCCCCAGCTCACTACAACCTCCCTTCAGGTAGTTATAGAGAGCGATAAGGTCCCCCCGAGCCTCCTCTTCTCCAGACTGAACAATCCCAGCTCCCTCAGCTGCTCCTCATAAACCCTGTGCTCCAGACCCCTCATCAGCTTCGTTGCCCTCCTCTGAATACGCTCCAGGGCTTCAATGTCTTTTTTGCAGTGAGGGGCCCAAAACTGGACACAGTACTCGAGGTGGGGCCTCACCAGGGCTGAGTACAGAGGGACAATGACTTTCCTGCTCCTACTGGCAACACTATTTCTGATATAAGCCAGGATTGCCATTGGCCTTCTTGGCCACCTGGGCACACTGCTGGCTCATGCTCAGCCGAGCATTGACCAATACCCCCAGGTCCATTTCCTCCACGCAACCTTCCAGCCACTCTGCCCCAAGCCTGTAGTGTTGCCTGGGGTTCTTGCAGCCAAAGTGCAGGACCCGCCACTTGGTCTTGTTGAATCTCAACCAATTGGCTTCAGCCCAGAGATCCAGCCTGTTCAGGTCTCTCTGTAGGGCCTCTCTACCCCCAGGCAGATCGACACTTCCTGCCAGCTTGGTGTCGTCTGCAAACTTACTGAGGGTGCTCTCAATACCCTCATTCAGGTCATCAATAAAGATATTGAAGAGGACAGGCCCCAGCACTGACCCCTGGGGAACACCACTCGTGACCGGTCGCCAGCTGCATTTAACTGTATTCACCACCACTGTCTGGGCCCGGCCCTCCAGCCAGCTCCTTACCCAGCAAAGAGTGTACCTGTCCAAGCCACAGGCTGCCAGTTTCTCCAGGAGAATACTGTGGGAGACAGTGTCAAAGGCTTTGCTGAAGTCTAGGTAGACCACATCAACAGCCTTTCCCTCATCCACCAGACGGGTCACTTGATCATAGAAAGAGATCAGGTTGGTCAAGCAGGACCTGCCCTTCACAAACCCATGCTGGCTGGGCCTGATCCCCTGGTTGTCCTGCAAATGCTGCGTGATCTCCCTCAGGACAATCTGCTCCATAACCTTCCCTGGCACTGAGGTCGACAGGCCTGTAGTTCCCCGGATCCTCCTTACGACCCTTCTTGTAGATGGGAGTCACACTGGCAAGTCTCCAGTCTTCTGGGACCTCTCCAGTTGACCAGGAACGCCAATAGATGATGGAAAGCAGCTTGGCTATCTCTTCCGCCAGCTCCCTCAGTACTCTCGGGTGGATCTCGTCCGGCCCCATGGACTTGTGGCAGTCCAGGTGGAGTAGTAGGTCTCTGACCGTTTCCTCCTGAATCATGGGGGATTTGTTTCGCTCCCCATCCGAGACTTCCAGGTCAGAGAGTAGAGTGTTCTGAGGACAACTGGTCTAGCTTTTAAAGACAGACGTAAAAAAGGCATTGAGAACCTCAGCCTCTTCATTGTCCTCAGTGGTCACATTCCCAGCCGCGTCCAGTAAAGAATGGAGATTCTCCCTGGTCCTCCTCTTACTGTTAATATATTTGTAAAAGAGTTTCTTGTTCCCTTTAATCCCAGCAGCCAAGCTTAATTCGAGCTGGGCCTTTGCCAGCTCGATTTTCTAATTTTCTCCCTGCACATCCTGGCAACCTCTTTGTACTCTTCCCGAGTTGCCTGTCCCTTCTTCCACAGGATGTAGATTCTCTTTTTCTCCTGGATCCTCAGGAAAAGCTCCCTGTTCCTCCACGCCGGTCTCCTTCCCCACCGGCTCATCTTGCGGCTCAGGGGGACAGCCTGTTCCTGTGCCTTCAGGACTTCCTTCTTGAGGAGCAACCACCCTTCCTGGACCCCTTTACTCTCCAGGACCGAATCCCAAGGGACCCTCCCTACCAGCCTCCTGAAATTCAAAGTCTGCCCTCCGAAACTCCAAGGTAGCCGTTTTGCTGTCCCCTCTCCTGGTTCCACCAAGAATTGAGAACTCTACCATTTCATGGTCGCTCTGTCCAAGGCAGCCCCCAACTTCCACATCTCCCACCAGACCTTCCCTGTTTGTAAACAGCAGGTCTAGCAGGGCACCTCCCCTGGTAGGTTCTCTCACCAGCTGCAGAAGGAAGTTATCTTCCATACACTCTGGAAACCTCCTAGACTGCTTCTTCTGCGCCATGTTGTATTCCCAGCATATATCAGGGAAGTTGAAGTCCCCCATGAGGACAAGGGCAGGCGATTGCACAACTTCAGCCAGCTGTTTACAGAACGCCTCATCTGTCTCTTCATCCTGGTTAGGTGGTCTATAACAGACCCCCACCAGGATGTCTGCCTTGTCAGCCTTTCCTTTGATCCTAACCCACAGAGATTCAACGTTGTCTTCCCCAGCTGCAAGTTCAATAACATCAAAACAGTCTCTAACATAGAGAGCCACGCCACCACCCCTCCTTCCTTGCCTATCCTTTCTGAAGAGCTTGTAGCCATCCATCGCAGCACTCCAGTCATGGGAGCAATCCCACCATGTTTCCGTAATGGCAACTAAGTCATAGTTTGCCTGCTGCACAAAGGCTTCCAGCTCCTCCTGTTTGTTGCTCATGCTGCGGGCACTGGCATAGACGCACTTCAGCTGAGCCCCTTGCCTCACCCCAAATCCTGATGCCCGCCTAGGCACACCTCTTGCAGGGCTGGTTTTATCCCCTTCCCCCCTAGTTTAAAGCCTCTCTATAAGCCCTGCCAGCTCCTGGGCAAGGATGCGTTTTCCCCTTTGAGACAGGACAGACCCACCAGCAGACCTCAGACCTGGTGCTGAGTAAACCGCTCCGTGATCAAAGAATGATTCTAGCTGTTCTCCGTATTCCTCATTTTTTCTATATAATATATTATCAGTGTATAACTTAACACAACTAGCTTTTGCAGTAATAATGTTCTTCTGCCCCAATGCCAAAACCAAACTGCATAAACCTTGACATAATGGACTAAGATTTCCAAAATAAAAGAAATTCAGGTGCTTCTTTTCAGTGGACAAAACAAGGACTCATATCAAACACATAGTAGCAATTTTATAATCCAATCTACAGAAGCCATTTTGCAAACTATCTTGAGATATAAACCTTTCATTTTCACTGAATAGTTATTTCCCATGTGAGTCTTTTTTATTTATATTGACAGATTAGTATTTCTGATCAGATGCTGTTCAAAAAGATACAATACAAATGGTTGGGAAAATGTATTAAGGAACTGCTCAAACAGGAAGCTCTACAAATCAGAGAATTTCAGAACAATAAACAAAAATAAGTTGATATTAAAGTGTCAGCACTTTCCAAAGCACAGTTATAGATATAAATAAATGAAGCAAAGGAAAGATATTAAAACAGAAGCAGGTGTCAAGATAAAACACTAAGAGAAGTGCTTTAAGAAGCACCAAGAAAGAAAATGTACAAAGCAAGTGCAAAGATCTGGAAATAGGCAGACAAATACCACTAGGATCACAGATAAATAGTGCTTTTAATCCAAAAAACAGTCTGAAAATGAAAACAGAAACACTTTTATTTTTGCCAGGAGCATGTACTGAAAACAAGGCAAAAAAAAAAGTATTTTTCATCCTGTATATATATTTAATTACATAAGCATCATTGGACAAGGATGTTGCTGAGTTGACATTATATGTAGCTGGCAATTCCTGATCACCCTCCTCCCTTTCTACAACAAAAGCAATTACTCACATGAGGTCAGGCAAGTGCAGCATAAGATGTAAGGCAACATGACCACATGTTTTTTTTCATTTCCATTCACAGAAGAGCAAACTTTTATGCACTTGCAACATGCTGTACGAATGTACATGCTAAAACCATGCTTTGATAGAGTGAAGGGTATCTACTCAACATTTATAACCCTTACTCAAGACATATTTATGTGGCTGAGAAATACATCCTTATTTGTAACAATTGGATGCCTGTATTAGGTGAATTATAGAGTTTAAATCTACAGTACAAAGATCAATGATAACTTCAAATAATACTTAAATATTTAATTAAATAGCTTTGTTAAAATGTGAAGATTAATCTTAAATTAGTAACAGTCCTGGTGGAGTAAATGTAGAGAAAAAATACGTATTACACCAGACAGAAAACACATCTCCTCTTTTCATTCTTGTCCCCTATGATTGCAGAAGCACAGCTGACTGTGTTTGCTCATGTCACTGCTACAGAGGATAAAATAAAACAAAATGTATTTTAAACATAATGAACAATCAAAAGTTTGCTTACTGATGGCAGATCAGTTATTCACTCATTTCTTTGCATAAAAATGAAGTTATTCTATAGTATTTTTTTTATAAGTAAAACACACACGTATGTACTTTCAGAAAAAGGTTTTTAAATCTGGAATGCCATCAACTAGTTATTGATTTTCACAGTTCCCTTGCATATGACAAAAATGGGACATGTTACTTATGCTTTCCTTCCAACCTGTAGGCTGAAGGTCAGCTAGAAGACCAAATATAGAATTCTTTCAAACATAAAATTGATAATGCCTAACTTAAAAATCTTCACTATTTAATTAGATTTTTTTTTTTTTTTTTTTTTTTTTTGAGTTCTGGTAGCATCAGTTGGGGAGAGTTTTGGAGCTTCTAGGAAAATTTATGCAGATGCATAATAACCAATATTTCAGAAGAGTGTTAAGACTAGTTTTTTTATTAATCATTTGTACTTATTTGGGTTTTTTTCATTGCTCTTAACTGTTGAGACATTAGAGTATACTTGTAGTATTTTAAATGTCATTACTACCTTCTGTCAAACATTAAGTTTGATACCATGTTTTCCGTACATAAAATAAATAAAGAAGCTGCTAAATTAAGTTTCACTTGTCATTTCTGGGGCACAGTAAATCCAGAAGAACTTAAAGCTAAATTGTTGTCAGGTTTCGCCTCCCACATTTTCCTTCTGCTAGGTACAATGGCTTTTCCTTTGGGTAATAACACAGATTTTTAGATCCAAAGAAGAAGAGTGCAAGATTTCAAATTCAGTGGGTTACAATGGTGTCTAAATTGGCTTAATTAATTTGTAAGTGCAACAATGACACGATTTTTGTAGGGCATTTTGATTTGTGTAATCACAAAACTATTTTGAGGGTATTTCATTTCCATCCCAACTTCTGCAGGGCTAGAGCTAGAGTTGTTGAAATTGAGCATTTATAACCTTCATTTTTAGTTTACAGATTCATCAAAAAGTAAGTTTATAGCTCCTAGGATTAGCTTAATTACCACACTAGAGTCACGTGTTTTACCTAAGCAGCTATGTCAAATTCAGACAACAATTTCACAGAGCAGACGGGTGGTAGGAAAATCTTCTGTGGAGTATTAAAAACAATGAAAAGAAATAAGAAATTACTGGGAGAGGACTATAAAACTCAAAAATATTGTAAGATGAGGGGAAAAAAAAGGAACAGAGAAAGAAATACAAATATTTCTTGTACTTAGTACTGCTGAATTTTTTTTGGTGAAGTGAAATCGGTATTTATACAGGTGGAGTGACTATTTCTCCACTAGGAGTTGACCATTCTAGCATAAAGCACATACAAAATTGGTTTTCAGAATATAATTTATTACTTTCCAAAGTGTTTTTCTAGCCAATGTTAACTTGTCTTTACATTCTGATTCTTTTTTAAATGCAGACCAAAGAATTTTTTCATTTTGAAAAGAGTGCATTAGGAAAAATGAGTAACAGCAATAATAATAATAAACATTCATGACATTTTTACAATTTGCATAATTTGTTAATATGTTATACACATCTAATTCTATTAAGAAATCAGCCTCACATATGGCCACTTTCTATTCAATTATACTGAGTGAATCAGACTTTTATTAGTAATATCACAAACACATAAAAGCATATCATACAAGCAACGTATTATAGCTGATGAATTATTACATTAAATACAAACATGCAAATGTGTTGAATTAATAGCTGAATATTTTAAGAAGTGTACTTTCTTTAGTATCAATCAAACACAAAGAAATTATGTAACTTATGAAGAGTGAAAAAAATGGTCTATCTTTAATACAATATTGTTGGTTTACTGTTTCATAGAAATCAAAGCAATTTTTGAATGTGATTCAATGCAAACAATGAAAAACCCAGGGTGAAGCAGTGAAGATAAGACAAGTAGAACTGACCATGGGATCTGAATGTATATAGCAACAACTGTAAAATAGCATGGTTTAAAAAAAAAAAAGCAACATCCATTGATATCTATTGTTTTATTCTACTGCAACAAAGCAGGTAGCCAACATTACTAGCAGCTCTTTATTCTATAACACTTCATGTCAAGTTACACGTTTTCTTCTGCATTTCTGAACTACTAATTTTAGGGCTTCTTTTAACAATATTATAATAGTAGTCCTTCAAAAAATAACTAAGTATTTGTACATCAGCCATTTAAAAAAGAGAACCAACAAATGCAGAAAACAATCTCCCATACCTTCTGCAATTGATCAAAAATGTAAGACAGCGTCCTGGGAATGATGCCTCGGTCACTATAACGTTCAGCTCCTCCTGTGATTGTAAATGTTTTGCCACTACCTGTCTGACCATATGCAAAGATAGTACCATTATATCCTGCCAAAGCACTGTAGAAAATTAAAAAAGAAGAGATAGTTAATATCTACAGCATGTTTTCTATGATCAATTTTTTATAGAACCAAAATGCAGTTAACAGTAATTCTTAAATACACAGCAGCTGTATTCAGTAATAAAGAATCACAGTTCAACATATTTATTTCAGATTCAATAGAATTTACACAGCCTGAAATGACATTCAGATATGATAATCTTTCTTCACACCTCACATTTGCTAAAGTGCCTAACAAAAGCCTATCTAAAATATTTTCCCCTGTATATTAACAGAATCAAACTACTGACATTTATCTGATTTCCATTAAACAAAAGAACAGGAGACTGGCTTAAGAACAGTAGTTCAGCAGTACACTCAGAAGGAAATGTGTAGGAGTAGACTATAGCTGATGTGATTATCATCAGCCATGGCTGATGTGACAAAATTTTCATGTTATGACATAGTATATTGGATCCTGACTTTTAGTCCTGATTTTGTTGTAGAAGAGTGGGTTTTTAATCCAAAGAAAGAAAAAAGAACTCCCAAACTGTTTTAATCTAGCTTCCACTAATGAGAAGTTGGTGCAATTTGGCAGAATAATACAGCAATTTTTTTTCTTATTAATAGATGGCAAAGTTTCTTGTACTGATTTAAGGAGAGATTTCTATTTTTCCCAAGTAGGATACTTTTGATGAGTTCATGTCTGAAATATAAATGAAAAAATTCATTTTTCCCTTGATATTAAAACCTCGTGTATACTATGTTAAAATTTCTATTGATATTCATAGCTGATGAATATTTGTTTCCCTTGTACAGCTCTGTCTCAAGAGATAAAAAAAAAATAAGAAAAATTCTCTACATTTCTAAATCCATTTCTTGTTAATTGTTGTAAACTGCCCTGACCTTGAAAAGTATTTTAAGTGCTCTAACATCCTGTACTTCACTCTGGCTAGCTATAAACCATGAGATAAAAATGATAGAGGACATAATTATTTTGAATTTTCACTTGCCTGAAAACAAACAAAAATTTTGTTAAATAATTTATAATTCTAATCATTTTTGAAATCTGTTCCTGACTGTAATATTCACATGTGTCACGGTATTATCTAAGGGTCTGCGTCCGTGACAAGGGGGACAGGCCCGGAAGGAAAAAAAAAAAAAAAAAAAGGAGAGAAAAGAGGAAAGGAGAAAAAAAAAATTGTCGGCGGATAGGGGCTGGCCGGCTAAAGCGGCAGGGAAGCCGCGGACCCGCACCCTGGGGAAACAAAGGGAAAAGGGGTAAAGCAGGGGACTCGTAGGCAGATCTAACACAAAAACAGCGGCACCAATCTGAGGAGAAACAACTAATTTTACTAAATATATCAAAAATTAGGCTAGTAGAATTATAACAGAGAGTTTACAGGCTGAAAATCTTACACAGTAAACTGCAGGAGGACCACGTGCTTTCTCCGCAGGGCAGGAAGAAACAGACCCCGCGTCTCCCAGGCGGCTTCACCACCCCCTCCAATGCAAAGACCCCTGGGGCCATGCACCTCCTCCCCTCCCCCTCGGAGGGCCACACCAAAAAAGGCAGTTTGCAGTAACCAGGGAATTAACTCTTTAACTGCCCGTGCTTTACATGATGTAATGATGTGGAATACCGACAGCAAAAATCACAAAACCATAACAACATGGCCAACCAAACCAGAAGTCACAACCGTGTATATGATAAAGAAATCACATTAGGGAGTGCCAGGCTTTTCTCTTTCCCTTCAGCAGCCATCATTTAAAAGACTTTCTCTAGACTTGAAATTTTTCTATCAAAATTCCAGTACCTCCTGACAAAAGATGTGAAGAAAATATGAAGAACATATATGAATAATAATAAAAAATACTGAAAACTTAAAATAATCAAGAAGGAATTACTTTCATGGTGAAACGTATCAGAAGCAGAATCTACTCCAGATTTGGTTTACTATGCTTAAAGATCGACTCATTTTGTATAAAGAAAAAGAAATGATAAATTATTCTTGTGCATTTTGTTTATAAATAAAAAGGGGCAAACAACCAATGCATAAGATAAAAAAACAACACGTATAGATAACTGCTGGTCTGGCACCGCAAGAGATGCAATGGTTCCCCAAATTATTATTTAAAGGCCTGAGCAGATGCCAAATTGCTTATTTTAATCCATTATAGTAGGATGACAGAGAAAAAAATGAAAACATGTTAAAAGGAACTACAACCAACATCTGCTCCTAAAGACCAAAAAGCCAGCAAGACGGAGTATACATATATTTTAGATTCCAGATGTTAAAAATCAAAACAATCACTATTAGAAAACACCTCATTCATTTATCTTAGGAATTTATAATGCCCACCACCACAATATCTGAATACTAAATACAGTAATTAGCTGTCAGAAGGTAAAGGGTATCAAAAGAAGTTTGCAGATGGCAGGTTCAAAACAAGCAAGAGGAAATGATACTTCATGTAAAATGCAGTTAAGCTATGAAATTCCTTGCAGTGGGATGCTGTGGATGCTAAAAGCTCACAAAGGGGTCAGCAGAGACTAGATTAATTCTTGAAAATGTTCTCTGACGGTGACTAACTACAAAGAAATAAAGTTTCTACCATGAAGTCCCTAAACTACAACTAACCAGGGACTAACAGAATACTAGGCTAAAGTAGCTCTACATGGGTTTTTTTTTTTTTTTCCTGAACACTGACTGTTAGTCACTCAATAAAAGAAAACTAAAATGATGCTGTAACGCTGTACCTGCAACTGTGGTGGTCAAAAGATACAAGAAAAAGCAGTTATTTTAAAGAAAGGTTCTATCTTGTGTTAGACTAGCTGATACGATTGTGTGAAGAGGAGACTAGACTCAGAGCTTCAGTAAAATATTGTTATATTAAAAGAAGACCCTGCCTCTTCCCTGACTGTGTTACTAAGCAAAATCTGCCAGAAAAATTGTATCAATTATCAGCTACAGCACTTTCTAGTACGGACTCATCTATGAGTGTAGTTAAAAGGGAGAAAGGATATTTTGTTATTTTCCCTCAAATATTCTTACCTTGTTAACAGTTAACTTGCACATTCTAACTTATAATTAGTGGCAATGAAAAGAAAAGGATATGTAGTGAAAAACTAATACTTCACTAAAAAATTCAATGTAGACCCTTATTTAAATAAATGGCTGCTACAGAGCTGTGTACTAACAATTGCTGTTACTCAAGAGACTTAATTCATGGTGGAAAGACAGAAAATTCCTAAATAAAAGCCTGATACAGAAGTCTAACTCATGCAAGCAATTGTGCTCAAATTGATAGATCAATTGATAGGTAGATAGAATTGATAGGTAGATTATATTTACAATGGGTTAACATTCCTCAAGTGAGAAATTTCTCAAGTGGAAGATAGAAAATGTATGGTTGGATACTATAGTTCAAAATACCATTCAGTACTTCGTTCTTGAGTATCTGAGAAAATATACAGTGGCATAAGACCCTATGATAGCAGAGAGAGGTTGAAAGCAGGCTGAGGTTGTTTTGTTGTGGTTTGTTTTTCTGGATACACTTTGTTTTAATTTACCATGATGATCATTTTTTTTCTATTTAAAGTTTATGAACACTGAACTTTTCATTTGTTTCTATGCTTATTGTTAAGGAGACTGCAGGATAGCTTGTGCCTAAGTATAACAACTCTTCTTCATCCACTGTTATACTGGATAAGTTTTGCTGAATCAAACAGAAGAGTTACCTTCAAACTACAAGATCTTTAAAAATAAATAAATAAATATCAACTCTTAAATGAGTTCTGCATTCAGATATGGATTTCCCAATCCAAGAAGGATGCTAGAAGAAACAAGATTGATTCTAACAAAACCAGGTTGATTCAAGCTGGAGAACATAAACACACGGTTAAGCCAAAGGAGTTGTTTTTTTGTCAACCTGGAGATGAGAAGACTATACAAGTATGTAATTGGCACCTTCTGTTACATCATGGATCATTCCAAGAAGTGGTAGGACAAGAGGTGGTTGTCGCAAGCTGCAAGAGAGGAAGTTCAAAGTATGATGAAAATGTTCTTCACAGTGAGAGCAGGTAAGCCCTGGAACTGGTGCGCAATGAGTTGTGGGATCCCCATCTTTGGATATTTTCAAAGCTCTACTGTGCTTGAGCAACCTGATCAAACTCTGAAGCTAGCCCTGCTTTGCTCTGAAGGTTGGAGCAGATGACTTACAGAGAACCCTTCCAATCTGATTATTCTATGATTGTAAGAGAGAATTTTTTAGCAGTAGACATTATTCACACAAAATGATCAACAGAGGAATAGATTTGTAAAAAATCTTTACCATTCTCTGAAAGCATGCTAAATATTTACACCACCTAAACATAGTGTTTAATAAACAATAGTATGACAGTCTTTCTCAGGGAGGTCAGAACACTCTAACTCCTTTTTTTTGTTGTTGTTACTCTGAACTTCAGTTAATTACAAAAAAAATCTGAAGAAATAGTATGACCTTATTCTCAAGCTTTTGACATTAGCAGATATAAAAGACAAATGCAGAAATCTCATCTTGATAGTTGCTGGATGAAGTCAATCCAGAACCAAAAGCCATTACAGGAGCTCTGAATAAGAAATGTAAGGAGAAAGGTTTGTTTGCTCAGATAATTTCTACTGCAAGACATATTTCACAGTCTTCAGAATGATTTAGAAGATCAATTTTGAAGATGCATTTATGACACCTGCCATTTTTATTATTGTTTTGTTTTAAAATAAAAAAAGTTCAAAGTGAAAAGTTTTTACCAAGTTTATAATGTAAATAAATATAACACGTTGAAATGCTTAAATCAAAAAGGGTGTACTAAATAAGGCCTAAATTCTCTGAGTGTCTATATGTAGATCAAAGTAATGCCTGGGAATCAGAAACAAATTTTGCTTTTACTAGTTCATTTCAGATTCATACTATTATTTTAATCAGAGCTCTGAAGCTTCATTTTAAATGACTAGTAATGTGAAGGCGGGTGTTCTTTCAATAGCTATGAAAATACTGGTCTACTGAAAAAAGTGGAAAACATCTTGATCTCTAAATCTTGTAAGCCGTCTCCTCATCTCGGTTCTTACTGACTTGAAATGCTTTACCAAAGTCTTTGTCTTTCCTTTTTCCTATCTCAGAAAGCAGTAGCTTACAGTCATCTTATAAAACCAACAAAGAAATATATAAATAAATCAGTACAATCCTGGCAAAAACAGCTCCCAGACATGATACTTATGAAGAAAAGAAGAAAGTATTCACAGGATCTGGAAAAGCACTTCTCAGGGAGAATTTGTCTTTACACATAGTCAGTATTTAGGTATCTTCTATCACTTGGTAATCAGATTAAACTTCCTTTTAATTAAAATAAACAAAGTATTCCAGCATGATGTTTCTTCTTTATGCTTTTGCCAGATTTATGGAACAAATCTAATTTGGTAATGCCTCATATTTCAAAAATAACACTGATTTCCAAACGTGCACGTAACTGTTTCTGAGAGCTCAGTGCAAGTTTCCACTGAAATTTCAAATGAGCTTTCCTAAAAAGGCAAGGTGAAATATAATTTCCTATTTTATCTAAAATTCTTAAATACATTAAAGTTTCACCATAACCACTGTAGAAGATAAGTATCAGAAAAATACTATGAATGAAACCTATCAAACTCTAACCCATAATAAGCAGCACTCTTGAACAATTCTGAACTTCAGTTTAAGTAAAAATAAATGTGACTGTTTGAGATGAAAGTGTAATGAAGTTTTCACTTTCTATTGAGTTTGAAAATCTATAATCATTCCTGCTCCTATTTCTCAAATTAGGGGATATATTAAGCCACACTGTTTCTAGCTGACATCCAAACAGTAAATATCCTTTCACTGGATATAGGTAGAAATAAATTGGTGGAATCTAAGTCACTCACATTAGCAGTAATTGTAATGTATATCTGTCTGCAGGTGAGCCAAACTACTACTTCCCACAATCCTATCACAAATATATCCAGGTCAGAATAACAAATTGTTCATATAAGCCTACCTTTTAGTTAGTAAACAAGGGCAAATAACAAGATCTGATGCTTACATCTTACCAAAATTCCAGAAAAACAAAAACAAAATCAACAAAATAAAAACTAAATAGGAAGATATTATTTTTCTTGTTTATCACTTTTGTGAGTTGGACCATATGGCCTCCAGAGGTCTTCTTCCAATCCTAACCATTCAATGATTCTGGGAAATACTTTTTGAATGCAATAAAGTGAGCTTCTATTACAGACAAAAAGATAGCTATACATGGATTTCTATGCCTACGCTACAAAAATTACAACAGTAGCAGTGCAATTTTAGGAGTTAATGATGCAACCTTACCATAAATAGAATTCTCAGGGGATTGTTGTATATTTCCCAGATTCAAACATGTCAGTATTCAGAAAATCAAAACATCAATACACTTTTACAATGAGAGAAACACTTGGCAGCTCTCCTCCAAGTAATACAATGAAATCTATTTTTGATCCTGTGTTACCCCAATTACTCTCAAGAACAATAACGTACCATTCTGCCACTGGTTTGGCAATGCTGTCAAAAACCACATCTTGTTTTGCCTCTTGATCAAAAATTTTCTGAAATCTGAAAATATTAAGCAAATAATAATTGCTCAGAATCTTAAAACACTACTTGATTCATACTTGTGTTTTTAATAGTCAATGTTTACATCATTAGGCTTACATAACTTAGTACAATGTTTTCCCTGTAGTCTTATTCACAGCATGCTCTTGTACTATTGTATATAAATAGTCTGTACACAGAGCTGTATTGACAAGATCTTCACAATAAATTCCTCTGATAAAATGATGCGGCTTAGAGAAAAATAATCCTCATTTTAGATCTACCAAGAGAAACAGTGTTTGTAACTGGCACCACACTGAAACCTGGATAAATAGATTACACTATAACCAAATACAGTGTCCCACCAATATAGACAGACTTTTTTTTTTTAATAACTAGTTCCTTCATTGTGTTACACACTTACTGAAATCACCGAAGGAAAGTGTTTAACTCAATCTTTCCTATATTTAGTAATTGCAGTTTTCAAATAGAATCATATAATCTTTGAGGTTGGAAGGGACAACCTACTACAATTCCCCTGCTCAAAGAAGAATCAACTAAAGCAGGGTTCTGTCCTGTCAGGTTGGATTATTTCCATATATAGAACATCAACAACTTTTCTGGGCAGGTCATTACAGCATTTGTTTACCTTCTGTAGCAGAAATGCTAAGCCACAGCTTGAAACAGTGATTGAACACCTCGTGGGAAGGCAGTATTTCAGTTTGTGCCCATTCACTCTTGTCCTGTTACTAGGCACCACTAAGAAGCAGCTAGCTCCACCTTCTTTATTATTCCTGATCAAGTGATGACACACGCTGATAAGATCTTCTTGAGACTCTTCTTTTTTAAAGAGTCCTAGCTCTCTGAGTCTCTCCTAATATGTATGTTAGATGCTCCAGTCCCTTATTTATCTTTACTTTACTGGAGCCCAGAACTGGACACAGCACTCCAGGTAACTTTCTGCAAACCTAGGTTCCAACCAGTCAATCACAACTCTGTACTGGGGCATGTGTTTCTACCTTTCTAGGAGCAGGAGTTGGCATTTCTCTTTATTGAACTTCATGAGATTCCTACTGGCTTATTTCTCCAGACTCTCTGAATGGCAGGACAACCATCTGGTATGTCAACCACCTATCTCAGTTCCATATTGTCTGGAAATTTACCGAAGGTGAAGTTGGTCCCATCATCCAGGTCATTAATTGTTAGCTAGAACTGGATTCCATATTAATTATACCACCAGCAACTGGCCTCCAGTTGGATTTTGTATCTCTGCTGATATTCCTTTGAGCACAGCAGTTCAGCTCATTTTCAATCCCCCTCATTGTGTACTAATATAAAACTTTCCCAAACCCCATTTCTCAGTCTCCCTGGGTCACCTGATCCTGCTCCCACCTTTCATACAATCCTTTTTTTAAGGTTGGCTATCATCAGGAGCTCCTTGTTCAACCATGTAGGGCTGCTGCTTAAGTTCTTGCTTATCAGGACAGATTGTTCTTGAGCTTGGAGGAGGTGATCCTTGGAAAAACAACCAGCTCTCATGGACTTCCCATCAATCTAGGTCTTTATCTTGTGGGATTTTTTTCAAGCAGGTCCCTGAACGGGCCAACATTTGCTCTCATGAAGTCTAAGGTTGTGATCTTGCTTTTTATCTTGTTCCCTTTTCTCAGGTTTCTGAACTTCACTATTCCATAGAAACTGCAGCCATGGCTGCCCCAGGTTTCACATCCATGATCAGTCCTTTGATATGTTGTAAATAAGAGGTGTAGCAGATCCTCCTCCCCGTGTTGGCTCTTTAACCAAGTTTTAAGAAGTTCAGGAATCGATATGCTTCCAAAACGTTTTGGATTGCTCAAGCCCTGCTATGCTGTTCCTTGCATCTGGGACTGTGTATTCAGATAGATCCTCCAAGGCATATAGAAAGGTCTTAAGGATGTACAGGGTATATAACATCTCAAAGAACTCAATATAAAAAAATACACTCTATTCTGCTAACACTGAATTAGTCAAGTCATTCAAGGAATTGTATTTGACTACCATGGAAGAAAGTAAGAAAAAAGGAGAATGATATTTGTATTTACCAAGATAGACAGTTTACACAGAATTGTAAGTTTAACAGAGGAAAAAGAAATGCTTAATGCACAGTATTTTTCTGTTGCTTTAAGGATAATAAGTCATAGTATTTCTCAACATTCATTGCTACAGACATTTATTAAAATGATAGATAAATGGGCACCTATATCCTAAGCTATTTTTGCATAAAATCAAGTTGGAGGAGGCAGCTCCTCACTTCAAGTAGTTGATTTGGTGTTTAAAAAAGACTTGAATACTAAGTTGAGAATGTCTTTTTTCAGAAAGTGGTTATGTATCTAGAATTATTAACAAAAATTTCAAAGTGTTGCCTCTACATTTTCTTTCAAAAAGATAAACAATAATTTGATAGTACTGGTACTTATCTTAAGTTTCTAAAAATATTCACATTCTACTGTGATGGTTCTGTTTCTTTCAACACTTTTTTTTTGCATTTTGGTTGTTCGAAACATTGTTTTTTAAATGGTTTTTACATAAAGGGACTTGAGTCAGTCTATGCAACTCATTAGGTCACAGAAAAACAAGTGCTGCACTCACTTCTCATCAGCAAATTCAAAAGAAGCTGTAAGAGCGGAAGAGTTGATAGATTAAGATACAAATACATAATGGTATGCAATGGATAGGCAACAACAACAAACAAACAACTTTAGTGTTTATCAAACTCATTCAGCTGCAGAACATGATCTACATTTCAGCATATCATGTTAAGGGAAATGCGTTAATATGAATCTACCTATACCGAAACTTAATATTAGGAATAGGTTTTTCCTCTGTGATTCTACAGATCTGCGTTGCTATACAAAGGTGAGGCTTTTACTTACTTGAACTTGTAGCTCTCCCGCTTATTGTTGACAAACCCGTCTGCTAAATCACGTGGCACAACAATCTCCAGACTGGATGCAGATTTCTCATCACCAACTGAATAAGTCTAATGAGTGTGGATATGAATTAACAAAGTAACTTTAGCAACAGAACAGCACAGCCCTTAGATACAATACGGCTAGTGAGTATTGCACAATAACTTAGCAGGGCAAAGTAATTCTGCCTAATTCAAAGTCCTGAACACCTGAGCACCTCTTTCTCCAGCTATTGTTCCGTGAAACAAGTAGCGGTGTCAGCTTGTTGTCACATAGACACCACAGTAAGATTTGAAATAGAAATGCTGTGTCTCTGACACAACTTGCTTAATCAACTACCTTAATACCGGAACTGTAATTAATAAACAAAGCACAGTGAGGAAGACACCTGAATGCACTACTTCTGAGGGATATTCAAGTAACGTTTTTGCTACTCCTTGCCATGACAGCAGACTACTGAGAGCTCCGCATTACCCCCTCCCTCCCTCCTTCTCCTCCTNGTAGAGAAGACCACCACATCTGATATTCCGTTCGTAACTTGTCACCCTGCCCGCAAGGACTACTTTCTGTCCCCGGCCACCTCGTCGCATTTACAGAACAGTGTTTATTTGTTAATAGCTTAAATCCTGCCACATGCTTCAAGTTTTCTCGGTGGCTCCCAAGCTGCCCACCCTGCCCCCACGGCCCCACCAGGACTGTCGGCTGCACCAAGCTCCCCTCCTACCCCCGCCTGCTGCCGCCTGCCCAGAGGCTTCAGGCGCGCGTAAACCCGGATGGTTTCCTTCACCATCGCTGCCGGGGCCGCCGCGGCACCTCCCGCCTAGCAACAGTAACCACGGCACGCTACCCAGCCTGCCCTGCGGCTGGCCGCGGGGCCCCGCGAGGAGAACGCGCCGGCTGCCGTCATGTCTGGAAGGGCGATTTGGGGGGTGTATGTATCTGTGTGCAAGGAAAACTTTCACTCTTTTTCATCCAGTATAAGGAGACTTGAACTAAAGGTTCCACTGGGGAAATAGAGGCTGTAGGTTTGCTGTGAGGCCTTAACTTTTGGAGAGGTAATACTATGACCTGGTTATTCTGTGAAATGGTTACCAAAAAGTTAAACAAGTGACAGAAGTTGATGCCCCTCTACTCTGCCCTCTAAGGCCCCATCTGGAGTATTATGTCCAGGCCTGGGGCCCCCAGCACAGCAGGGATTCGGAGCTGTTGGAGCAGGTCCAGAGGGGGGTCATGAGGGTGATCTGAGGGCTGGAGCACCTCTCCTGTGAAGAAAGGCTAAGGGAGTTGGGCTTGTTCAGCCTGGAGAAGAGAAGGCTTTGGGGAGAGCTCATTGCGGCCTTCCCATTCTTGAAGGCAGCTTACAAACAGGAGAGTGGATCAACTTTCTGCATGGTCTGATACTGTTAGGAGAGGGGGGAATGGCTTTAAGCTAAAAGAGGGGAGATTTAGGTTAGATGTTAGGAAGAAATTACTCAGAGGGCAGTGAGGCACTGGAACAGGCTGTCCAGAGAAGCTGTGGGTGCCTCATCACTGAAGGTGCTCAAGGCCAGGTTGGGTGGGACCCTGGGCAGCCTCATCTGATGGGTGGCAGCCCTGCCCGTGGCAGGGATTAGAACTAGATGACCTTTAAGGTTCCCTTCTAAGCTAAGCCATTCTATGATGATTCTATGTTTCTGTTTTAGTGAGACATAGCGGTAAGCATTGCTGTGATTGCAAGTACACTGAGCTAAAGTAAGCGAAAAATCAGAGACTTAATCATGGAAGAGGATAGAAATATCTTTAACTCAGATATGGGAAAAATATGTTGAGCTTCTATTCCAAATAAGAAAAGCATTAGGGGAAAGGTTTCCTGTCCCATGTGAGCAAATAACTATCTCAAAAAGCATCTGAGGAATAAGTAGTGTGCCTTCAGGGAATGAAATGGGAAAGGACTAATCGCCAGCTGAAGTCAAACACAAAAGTCAAAAGGGTCAAAATGACAACAAATGGAAAATATTACTTGGTGATTAAATAGAGAGCAGAGGAAAAACAAGACATCAGAATGGGATTATGGAGTAAGTACTGAGTACCAATTCAGTGTTGCTCCAAAACTACGAAAAAAATGTGTCCCTTGTGAGTATAGATAGAGATCCTGAAGGTGGTGGTCAGAAGTGACTAATGGGACACAGGTGTGAGGGGGAACTTACTGCAGCTGAGTGGGAAGGAGAACCAGTTGGGTCTGACGAATTCAGGCTAAAGGAAGGGGATTTGGGAAGAGAGAGGAGATAATGTCAGTCCCATAATTCTGAAAGAATTAACATGCTTAGTTGAAGGTCTAGGAGCTATTTTTGCATTTATATATTTAATTTAGTATTGAAATGGATAAGAAAGAGTACGGTACTATCCCATGAATGGGATAGTGATCTATGTTAGCAGCTGTAGCAGAAATGCTAAGTCACAGCTTGAAACAGTCAGTGATTGAGCACCTGGTGGGAAGGCAGGGCTAACCCAGGGGAGCTCAGGTGCATGCAATGCCCCTGAGTGACCAGAAGGGGTGGAGCCAGCATCCACTCCTTCCCAGACCTCATTTAAGGGTTGGTAGTAGAGGCAAGGGTTTTTTGTTGGAGATCCCTGCATATTTGAGGCCTTCTGGTGGTAAGCAGCTTCTTTTCTTTATTTCTGTGACTATGGCTCTTGCATTTGAGTAACTCTTCATTTGCTGTAGCCTGGGACCTTACTGTTCTGCTGTCATTGCTATGCTTTCCATTGTGTTACAGCTGCTTAGCTGGATTGAGAATTAACTGAACAGTGGATGTAGCAACACTGTAGTTAACTACATGGAAAGCCAGTTTGTGTCTGCTGGTGTTTAGCAGCTGACAAAGTCAAGTGAATGAGACAATACTGTTTTGAGGATGAAGTCTGATCTGCGAAGTCTTTAGGGGTGCTTCAGCATAAAGCCTGTGCTGTAGACTAGGAATGTGTGGTCCTGTGCAGAGATATCCAAATTGGTTTGCACAGAGCTAGTCTGGATAATATGTAGTTAAACAGAGAAGTGAATGAGCCTTTTTTTAGCTCAAGCTGGTTCCAGCATAAGAAACACAAAACAAATCTTTGAAAGGGAAGAAGGAATCCTGGGCCACCTGGGGAAAGAGGTGGAAGAGAACGAAGATAACAGAAAGGACTCACAATTCTCTTTTAAAAATAGGCCTTTTGTTACTAAGCTGCTCCTGCAGAAATGGTAGAGCGCCTCTGTGTACTGTGCTCCTCAATATATTGCTTTCAATAATGGCATGTTATCTCAGTGGCACCCAGCATGGAATTAGTACTCTCTAGGTTTACTGGTCTTTCTGTAACACGAAAGCTTCCTCACTTATTTAAGCTTCAAAATTATCTAGGTTTTCTTCTTGAATGGGGTATGAGGTATGCTGAATGCAG
This sequence comes from Numida meleagris, assembly GCF_002078875.1. Lineage (NCBI taxonomy): Eukaryota > Metazoa > Chordata > Aves > Galliformes > Numididae > Numida > Numida meleagris. The sequence continues at coordinate 28,931,446 of NC_034411.1, read as the reverse complement.
AAAACTGGAGTTATTGAGAATGTAAGATAGATGAGAAACTAGTTCAAGGCTGATCTATTATAGTTTGCGAAGAAAAAGTGTATTATTTGACTTAAGAAAATTACTAGTGACTTCTGTGAGGAGATGTAGTATTTTAATGTATTTGTCTCAAAAAAGAAACAGTGATAGCACAAGATTGAGAGTCATAAGAGGACTAAGATATCTAGAAAAGATGAATCCTCCTGAGGGTTAGAGGAACAATTAAGTGTAAAATAAGTTGCAAAACCAAGCAGGCATGTACTTGAGGGCTAATGACAATGTATTCTGCTGCAAGCTGGACTCCACTGAGCTTAAAACTGTCAGAAGAAGACTTTGTTGTTGTGGAAGTCAAGGTGACAGCTGCTAGTGAAAAAGGCAGCTGTGGTTCTCCAATGAAAAGTGAACGTTGTCTTATAAAGGAAATAATGCCTTCTCACAATTGCTTTGTGTCCTGGTGATACCTGCAGCATGCTTACTGTGTGTGTTTATAGTTATTTCTTTTTATTCCTTCAACTGTTTGAATACAATCATTGTTGTAATGATTAGGCTGATGGAGACCCTCCTGTAAGAGAAGAGACCAAAAGGGTATGATTTCTTTAGCAAAGAGTAAGCAGAGAAGGCTATATGTGCATGTGTAAATATGTTAAGAGGCATTGCTGTGGAAGCAAAAGAAACTTCTAAGGTAGACATGAGAACAACTGTAAGTAATTTTCAATTGGAAGAAAATAAATTGTCTTAGGGGCTTGATTGGTTCCTTTGGATACCGATGGAGGCATGGTAAGATTGTGGAAAGGTATTATGACTCTGGTAACTTAAATTAGCAGCAGTTTGACACAGAAGGTGAAATAAAGAACCTCCACTCCAGAAAATCTTTTTTGAATATCAGTGAAATGTCTTCCTAGAAGCATACTAGGAATAAGCAGGCAAGGGCAGTTTGAGTATTTTCTCTTTTCCCAAGCTACTTGATGGAAGTTAGCCTCCTTAGTTTATCTTAATCATGCTAGTATCTCTACACTGGGAATAGTGTGTATCTATCTTCTGTATAAAGTCACTGTCAATGGATAATGTGGAGTTCATGAAAAACAAAATGTCCTGCTTGTAAGGCAGCTGTAATTTTTATGCTGCAGGGAACCTTCAGTCAACTTCATTACTGAAAAACCTACAAGGTGTTCATTGCTCCTAATTAAATCAGTCAACGTTTGTGTATCTCCACATCCAATGAATGATTATTTATCTTATTGTGCATCCTTAAATCTTCATTTCACCCGTAGGAGGTGAATCCTTCTCAAGTTACTGCATGTCATTTTTCTCAGTCTCTATGTTCTTTGTCTACTTCAGCTTGTCCAATACGGAAAATGGTAAGAAACTGAATGTAGTCCTTACAAATCTCATCACCATCATTTCCCTTTTCTTAGGGTGATCCCATAGCAAATTTAAGGCCTAAGTTTGAAACGGTGTGGCAGCTGCAGCAATGGAAATTTAATGCTCCTTTAGGAATGGATTTCTAACCTCAGGTGAAAATCAGTAGAGTGATTGAAGACAAATACAAAGAGTTATCCATTTTTTTAAACCCACAATTACACAAGTCTTCTGTTGCGACTTAGCTAAAGAACTAAATTGACTGTTAAAATTTCCCAAATATTTGGAAAAGGGCTTATTATTAGAGTTAGCAGTGAAGAGCTGATTACAAAGATGCAGGAGTTGTAGGACATCTTCCTGTCACTATGAAACAGGAAGAACTGTTTTTCCATTTCCTACAGCTCTGAAGGAAGTCTTTAAAAATGAATCCTAAATATGACAGCTAACTATTTCAGATCATATACTAGTCTGGGGATTGCTTCATACGCTGGAGGCCTGAAAAACTTTGGTTTCCTTTGTAATGACTGTGTTTAAGGTTTGCTTTATGTCTTCTCTGGAAAATCAGCTGGTACTCAAAGAATTTATGATAAACCTCAGAGATAAGTGTCAAACTTTCTTCGATTAATATATTAGAGGAAATGCATCATAGAACATGTGTAACCTATAGACTCAAAACAATTGTGTAACTGTATGGAAGATTAGAGTTACAGGATCTGGCGATTGCATGTTTTAACAAGTGTAGCCACTACATTCTGAATTAATAGCTACAGCATCCTAACTAATCATACTTTTATTCTTGTAATTTTCTTCTGATTAAAAATAATACAAGTCATAGTATATGTGGAGCTGGAAGTTCAAGGACTTGTGTTCCATTATGTCACCTAGCAACTTAATGTGCTTCCAAATAAACAGCCTTGCAAGTTTTATTATAGCCCAAACTTTTAAGTCTTTTTTCCAGAGTTTTACTTTTCATGGACTTATTTTTGGCAACTATTATGCTCTTTGGCTGAGATAATGGTTAGAAGCTAGAACGTTCAAACCTTTCCACAGATCAGCTGGGATGGATGAAAAGCCAAAATCCTTGCCAAAGTCTGAGTTTGTCTCTTCATTCAACTCTTGGAAATGTTAGTGCCAAGTATGTATCTTCTACATGACCAGAAACCATGTATTTTTTTCTAAAGTGACAGGAATTTAAGATCTAAAACTTGGCCGAAATTTAAGTTTATCAGCTGAATATATTTATATTTATCAGCTGAATATGTTGTATCAGCTCTGCCAGGAACAGTACAAACTTTGTGTAAGAGATGTGGTAATACAGAAGTATATATGCCTACATCTGAGTGGCATAAGAGAAAGGGACTTTTTAAAAAGTTTTCTTTCCATCCCCAAGTGCTAGTGCCGTTGTTTTTCTTTCTGCTTATGTATTCCATATTGAAACTGTTAATGCTTCCATGTAAATTGCCTTGTTCAGCTTTTAATAGTCCAGCACTTTGAGAAGGGCTGTTTCTTTTAGTCTGCTGTTACAATGGGTTTCTTAGAAACAGTGTTACATCTTCATACATGTTACAGTTAGATTTGTGAAGTACTCTAAAATGTCACAGCTGTACTGGTATTCTCACAAAACGCATTATTATGTTTCTAAAAATGTATGTCTTAATGGATTCAGCCATGACAGAAAATCTAAAAATATCCTCCTGAGGGCTTTTATACATACATGCATGTGTTTGGTAAATGAAAATTCTATAATCCAAGCTAATGTTTTCTTCCTATTTTTTTCTATCTCCCCTTCTAAACAGTAAACTGCATCCTTTGTTGCCAACTTCAATAACATAAGTATTATCAGAGTAATCATAAGTATTATCAGATTTCTAATGCAATGCTGATGTTTTATGCACAGTTTCTCTCCCCAGCATGATTTTTTTCTAGTATAGTAGTTTTTTCTTAAATTTATTATTTTGTCTTAATGCCACTCATTGATCTATCTCTGACCAAGGAACAGATAAATGGCTAGGTGACAGTTAGAATGAAGGGCTGTGGGGTTTTGTTGTTTTTTAATCTGAAGATTAGTGAGAAATGCGGATTCTTGCATTACAGTTAATTAGGACTATAAATCCTTTTATAGTCATTGTAATGCTGGTTTATGTACATTCTTGTTTGAAGTAGATTACAATCCTATCAGCTTCAACAGAGCATTATGAAACATAATTATTAATCATTGCTTAAAATAACATTTAGAAATCAAGTCATGGACTAGAAGTTTTGCTGGGGTTTGCGTAAGTTTAGAATAAAAAGGGAAGGAAGAAAGGAAATAAACATTTCTGATATCCCTGCACCCAACAGCTCTTGCTATCCAAGCTTAGGACAGAAAGCAATGCAAAAAAAAAAAAAAAAAAGAGAGAGAAATTAAAAGGAAACAATGTGGTTAATCTTAAGACAGTAGTCAGAGGCTATGAGTCCCATATCAACTTTTTGTACAGGCAGTACATTCCTAATCCTAAAGAAAATTTAAAGAAAGACAGCTGTGCAATTTTACAAGTTTTTATGAACTGCTCTTTTCAGGAATGAAAACTAGCCTGGCAAAAAGCAGAGATGCTTTTTTGAAAGTATAACATGGAGGTGATACTATCGACTCAACATAGAAACCTGTCTGCCACTTGGTTGTGAATTAAGTGTTATTGGAATGGACAAAGACTTTAAAGACAAGCAAAATAATTTAATAAGGAAGATATAATTACTGGAGTCACTAGCAGCATAATCTACATAGCTGAAAGAATGGTTTTTGCAACAGTGTGCTGACTGTGTGTATAGTGTGGGGGGAAGAATGTGGTGGAAAGTGATTGCAGCCAAGGAGTAAAATTCAATTTTGTGTTTCTGAAAAATAAAGGTAAAATAGAGGCATGGCACTGAGTTTTACAATTATCACTAAGTGAAAATCAAGGGTGTGATGCAGAGAGGCATATTGAAGGAACCTTTTGTATACAATAATTAAGGCAGTCTCCAGGCAGTAAAATAGAGTTGTGTGTCTTAAGGGATGTAGAAATGAAAAGGAATCAGGAAAGTGAAGTATTAGTTTGAAGGCAGAGCAGAACAAATGAATTAGACAACTTGAGGTCTTTTTTGTTTACCACCTTGTTTGGATGGAAGACTGAATCATGTGGACAGTGCAGGGAGAATGCAGAGATAGAGGAGAGTGAAACTGGAAAAAAAAAAAATACAGAAAAGCAGTGGTTCATTTTAGGAGAAGATGAATTAAGATAGGGTGACCAGTACATCAGAACATTATTAGGTGAGCATATAGGAAGCTTTTCTTTATCCATCAAGATGGAGGGAGTTGTACAAGAAGAGAAGGCTGTCTAAATAAACATAGCTAAAACTAAGGGAGATTATACTTCTCATTACATTCATCTCAAGAAGCTGCATTAATGAACATACATTATTGCTTACACAGACTCTCTGGTGGTTAAACATGGATTATAATAGTGTGCTACAACTAGGCAATTCAGACAATAGTGCATTTTAGCTGCAGAGATGCTACATGCCTTTTTCTTAGAGGTGAAAATTATGATATAGAGAAATTGAGTAGTGTGTCCAATTGTGCAAGCACAGCCTGAAATGAAACCAGAGAAAGATTGTGCCCTCAATACCAAGCTACTAAATGCATTAAAATACCACCATCAACCTTGCAACTAAAATTTCCATATATTTGCATATGATGTAAACAAGGGATGAACAGAACAATGTATGAATCAATGCAGCTGTGTTCACACATTTGCTATCATTTGTAAAGTAGCTGGTTTTCCCAGAGCTTTATTTTAATGCTGTATTCCTGCCATATAGTTCTGTGAATAGATGGATCTATTCTTAAAAACAAAAAAAGAATATAACCTGTGGAAGACTGACATGAAAACAATGTAAGACTAAGAACTGCTCTTGAACTGTTTGAAGCCAAATAGCATGTTACAACATTATTCCCAGTCTTCTTCCCTTTTTTTATTTTCCCTTCTTTCTTTTTCTTGTTTCCTTTTTCTTTTTTCCTTTTCTTTCTTTTTTTCCCCAGTTTTTCTTTCTTTTCCTTTTTTCTTTTCTTCCTTTATATTTTTGAGTAATATTAGAAACAAGTGGTTTTTTCCTTTTTTCTTTTCTTTCTTGTCCAGTTTTTTTTGTTCAAAATAAGCCAACTGCTATTGCTCATTCAAGCTGCAAATGCCAGATGCATTTAAGGCTGGGTGACTGTCACATGATGATGTTGCATGTCTACACTTGGGAAATCTTATAAGTGGGTGAGAGTTAGTATCCAGGGACTGCAGGCACCATTTACTTGCCAATGTGAAGTGGTGGACTTCCTGTCTGAGACACTACATTAAAATAAAACCATGTTTATTTACACTATGTTGCTCTTACATCTGTATCTTGGCCATGGGTCACATATTTAGTTGTTGTTAAGACTTACCAAGCATCTTTCGATTTGGACTCCCCAAGCATAAAACAAATTAGTGAGTTTCAGTTTGGGATTAAATTATCTTCAAATTTAGGTTGAATGTGGGACTCCCTGATTACATGCAGAATCAGCAAGATGTGTTTACCTGTTTTCCTTGTATGTCTGAAGACCTTTGAGGTTAAGTAATTTGGCCAAAATTGAAAACAGGAAAAAAAAACAAACCCTGTTTTCTAAAGTTAACAGCTCTGCTTCACTTTATTTCCTTTATTTCTTCACTGTCTTACTGTAATCATTGTCAAGAAAAATAATTTTTTGGTCTTTCACATGATTATGACAAAAATTCAACAGCATTCTTTATGTATCTTATGTCAGAAATATGTATATCAGGAAGTGAGATTCCTAACAAAATTAGAGGTGGTTTGTCTGACAGGCATCAGTAGCGTTTGTTGATGGTATGTTATTATTAACCAAAAGGTTTATCTTTTACCTTGACAAGATCAGAAGTTTTGTAATTGTTGCTCAGATTTGCATTGTTCTTTCTCTTCCAGGAGAGGGCAGTGATTTGTACACATTGCAGACTTTTCCAAAGTTATACAAAGATTGTTTATAATAACCATCAAGTACTAGATGTGAAAACATGGGTCAGTTCATACACTGGATTGTTTCTGTGAGAAACAGTAGTTTTGTCTGTACATAAATTCACTTAAAATTTTTCTTCAGAACATACATTTTATTGCAGATGAGGAACTCATAGGAACTTCTATAAAAATTGATCAAGAATGTCAATGGTTATGGTCATCAAACATGCTATTCTTTTGTGAACTAAGAAAAAGTTGTTAGTGTATCTGTAATAGTGTAGGGATATGAGAGGCAAAAGTTCATACTAAAAAAATGTTGTAGTTGAATAGGGAAGGTATCACATAGTAAGTAGTTTGTGAATTCAAAAGCTTGTCTGCTTTTCCAGATATATACCTGTAATAAGATGTATAAGAACTCCCTGCAAATTTCTGGTCTTGTTTTATACTTACAGGGGTGAAGTCTGATCCACTGTATGAAGAATTATTACGTGAGAAGAAATTCTTGTTTCCCAGTCTACTGCCTACTTTCAGGTAAATTTTCACTAATGAACATAAATCCAGATATAAAGAGAAGGATCTGTTACTATCAAATAAGGTAGCTCAGTAGTCTCACCTGATATATTGTGTGGCCTTGTAGGCCTTATGTAGGTCCTAGAGTACACTAAAACACCTCCAGAATCTTATCTCACATTATGAATGTGATTTGGAAGTGGACCAAATGATGACTGCAGAAAGGGAAATGTTGGGAAGGATTATATAACATCTCAGAAAACAGCTAGACTTTTTGATAAGCAGTTCTTTAGTTTACTTAGTGGAGTTGCTGGGTAATGCTGAATTATGTTGGCATGAGGATCCTTCCAAATAATTTTTTATATCATAATTGTTAAATAATTTGTACAACTATTGACATATTTTTCTTTATAGCTGAAATTCTCTAGGTGCCAAGTGTGCATCATAATTTTCTTCCACTGCACATAAAATTACTTAATGAATATTGGCTTGCAGGATTATTATCCTTCCAGCTAATTCCCAGTCCAACTCAACTTGCCTTTTCCTGGGCTTCTTGCCACATTCCATTTTTCCCTATGCTGTTGATGTTATGTAGGACTGAAATGTGGAATTATCTACAGTTCATAAAAGAATCAAGTACCTTAGGCTGTTTTGTTCATCTATTATTAATATACAGTAAATGCAAACACAAGCTAACAAATGGCAAAGGATAAACACATTAAAGACAGGCCAGTTCCCAGAGAAATAATTTAAAAACTTGTCAAACAATTTCTGAAACACGGAAGAATGATGATTTCACATAGATTCATTGTATATATTCTGGCACTGTAACTTTTGCTTTATATAATATATATATTTTTAAATGTGAATATTCCATTGGAATATCTCAGATTTAAAGATATCAGCAAAATCAGACTTGTAACACCAGTGTGGATTTTAAAAAATGGTCGAGTAACTTGTTGCCAAAAATGTATCCTTGCACCAGTTAACAGCCTTCTGTTACTCCGACATTACAGTTTCACAAAATACTTTGTTCACCAATTCCTATTTATTCTCCCGCATTTATATTGCTAATGGATGCCATTTTTCCTCATGGAGGAATTTGTTGATGCCTTTGTTTCATATGCACTTCCATGCCAGATGCCATTTTGTCAGACTGCTCCTATGCTGCCACCTGTTGCATGGCAACAAAATAGGGTGGAATGTTTGTGGGAAAGTTTAACCTCTGCTCCCATACCACCAACATTTGCCTCTAATGATGTGGGCCAACATCATAAAATAGGAGGCATTACTTTCAGAGCAGGCCTTGTATATAGCTCTATGCTTGAAATAATCAAAGGACAAATTGAAGATGTACAGCCTTTTCTTGTTACACCAGTTTAAAAAGTTCTTAGAGTATTCTATCTTCAAATTAATTCAATTATTAGACTGGATTTTATCTTGCCTGGAATGAAGGTTTGGGGGGAGTTCGATAGCTTTCTCTACAGGCTTTGTGGAGAATGGTCTGAGAGCAACCCTGAGGAAAAGGACTTAGGTCTGTTGGTTGATGAGAAGTTCAATATGAACCAGCAACATGCGCTTGCAACCCAGAAAGCCAACTGTATCCTGGGCTGCATCAAAAGAAGTGTGACCAGCAGGTTGAGTGAAGTGGTCACTGCCCTCTACTCTGTCCTTGTGAGATCCCACCTTCAGTACTGTGTTCAGCTCTGGTGCCCTGAACATAAGATATAGGCCTGTTGAAACGGATCCAGAATGGGCTATCATTTTTGGTATTTAGTAAGAGCAAAAGAGACAGTAAGCCTAAATGTTATGGTTTTGTTTTGTTCTGTTTGCTTGTTTCATAACCTTTTAACATGTAAGAAGTGAAACTCTTCTTGATAACAGTCAACATCAAGTAGGTAGGTTATCTTAATTCCACCTTCTGCAGGTGAGGTAACCAAGGTTCCACAAGGTCATTTTTGGCTTGTCTGGTGATAAAAATCTGTGGCTTGAGTAGTTCAAAGAATATTTGTGCCAAGTCTTTGTGCTTGTTTCCATAAGGCAGTACTATGTTTCAGAAGGAGAACTCAAAAACTGAAGTTTTAATGCCCTAAGTGCTGTGTATGTATGCCATGGTCAAGTGGCATCACAGGAAATGGCAGCTCTGCAAGAGAAGAGCTGTGTAGCCACATGAGAACAGTAGAGCGAAACTCCTGTAGTTGAGTGATTTCAGAAGTTATAATGATAAGTCATAAATTAGTATTAATATTAATATAAATTCAGATTACATGTGCAAATATTTTGGAACTTGTACTATTTTTTATTAACAAATTATATAACAATAAAAATTGTAAAGAGCTTAAGAATTGGTAAACCAAAGCATCTAAGCATGTGAAGTGCCAAACCTACAGCACAAGATCTGATTGCATTACTCCCATTTTCTAGATACTTGCTTCATCCTATGCTTTAGGTACACAACAACTGTAGCAAGAGCTACAAGGAGAAAGAGACTTTCCTTGAGCTGAATGCCTTGACCTAAAATGCAGGAAACCAGTCACATCCCACATTCCACCATAGTGGAAGTGAATAAACATGGGTAGTGAATAAACATATCCATATCATAATGTGTTTTATGCAAGTTCTTGTGGTATTTTTTTATTTTTATATCTGTCACTTTCCAACATTTGATCTTCCAGCATTAGTAGTCTTTTAATGTTATCAAAAATGGAATGTGGTTAGCTGTAATTCAGTACTCCTTTCAGGCTTGCTGGTTTGACTCTGTGGGCCACTGACTTGCACCCACCTCCTCAGAAGAGATTTTCTAAAAAGTTGTTTAAAGCCATTGTAGGAAATGACTCAGGATAATTGCTAGTCTAATAGGCTTTCTTGGTTTCCTGGAATCCTTTAAATATAAATCCTTTGCTAGAAGAGAGAATTTCTAAGAAAAAAAAAAGAAATACAATATGCTGGTCAAGACGCTTAACTTTGATATGGTTCACGCAGTAGATCTCTCCTTCCCATCCAGAATCCCCTGATGTTTTGTAGCATATGATGATTGCTGTTAATATGGCTTATCACTAGTGGCACTTCTGTCCATGTGGCTGTATTCTGTGTGTGTGTTTTCTCCACTCAATATGTATCTCCCTTCCAATACTTGAAGGGAGCATATAACCATGAGACAGTAGGACTGTTTACATGGGTGGATAGTGATAGGACAAGGAGGAATGGTTTTAAGCTAAGACAGGGGAGGTTTAGATTGGATATTAGGAGGAAGTTTTTCACACAGAGGGTGGTGATGCTCTGGAACAGGTTGCCCTAGGAGGTTGTGGATTCCCCATCCCTGGACGTGGCTCTAGGCAGCCTGGTCTAATGGCTGGCATCCTTGCATACAGTGGGGGGTTCAAACTAGATGATTGTTATGGTCCTTTTCAACTCAGGCCATTCTATGATCTCTAGCTTCTTTGAAGCATCTGTACTCTAGCAGTGCTCAATCCAGAATGTGTGAAAAAGAAGCCAAGAGTTTGTTGTCTCACAAAGCTCTCAAATGACCTTGGTTAACCTGAATTCACTATATAATTTTTGGTGGTAAATGAAATAAATCTAAACTAGCTCTGGAGGTAGACAGTTGGGTTGTGATACATTACAGAAATATTGTTTAATTCTGATATTATATAGCAGCAGAAAAATTCTAGTTTACAACTGTCCAAATAGTTGGGCCTAGTCAGTTCTCTTTGGTCTACTCGACTGGAGCAAAGGAGTCAGAGCTGAGCCACAACTCCCTAAGTGGGACAGAGCTCACTCTTTCCTGCCTCCTGTTCTGCTAGCGGCAGAGATGTGCTCAGCACATGCTACCCTCTTCCACGTCTGAGTACTCTCCATCAGGGTTAAGACTGTTGCTAAATTTATCTTCTGGAGCTCTGTCTACAAATCAGTTTCTTAGTTCAGTCTGCAGTATGCTGCAGAGATGCTGGCTTCGTAAGTATTGCTCAAACTCTGCACCACTTTTAATTGGAAGGTGTCTTTTATTTTTGTGAGCCTTGTTCTCTCTAGATTCTTGCTTTTTGATGACTTTGATACTGCAGGAATCAGAGCATAAAATGTTTTCTTCTTATTGCCTGGGTATCAATGCAGACTTTTCCAGTGTCATGAATTGATTATGATACTCAGACATTTAACATCCTCTGTATGATTCTGTCTGACTAAGGGAACATCTCACGTACACTGTGGTATAGCACCAGAATCTGTTTCCTTTCCCCTAGTTTGTAACTTACAGTCCCTTGCTCAGGACATAGCAAACTGCAGCAGTGTCTTAGAATGACCCTTCTTGCTGGCACATACCTGTTTGTAACACAGCACCAGCTACCCATGCCAACGCTTAACCTGGTTATTGGCACCTGGTAAATCATGGTGCTGTTTCATGCATTAGAAGTGAAGAAATTAGGAAGTCTGTAAATGGTTTCACTCTGCTCAGTGCAGTAGTGAATTAAATCTGGATGCCAAAGTACACAGAGGATAGGATTCTGTCATGCAAAATGAAAGGAAAATCACCGGGTGGATTCAAAAACTATAGCCAAGACTGTGTGCGTCTGAGGACAAAGATAGAGTTCTCTGCATTCTTTGGTGTGTGCTATTCTTTTGAACGTATGCCATAACTTCGCATTTCCTGACTTCAGTGGATTGGAAAAATTGGCTGATTGCCGAAAACTGAAATATATACAGAAACAACATTCATAACAATGCAGTGCCAGGTGCAGAAAAAAAAGGTCATGTGAATGAATCTCATGCTTCAAGGTGTAAACTGATCAACTGCGAGGTTCAAGAAAGTATTTCTTTACCTCCTGAGTTCTTAGGTAACGTTACTGTCCCCAGCTGGCTGGATGCATTGTGTTTTCCATTTTTCTTGTTCTGAATCATCAGGTATCTAAAAAATGCTTGAGGCAACGTACAGGCCCAGAGAGCTGAATGGTCTGTTCTACTATGGCAGCAAGAATGGTATTTGAATATGGTTCCATTTCCTTTGGGTTATTATTTTGTTATGAAGCACTAAGGGAGTGACAACTATACTGCTATAGTTGCTGCTGTGAAAATATTGAGACTGCTTTGGATCCAAGGAACACACGCTCTCTTGTTTTGTCAGTCATGTGCTAGTGATGCAGGGGGTCCCACTCTGTTTTCTGTTTTTGAGGGTTGAGTAATGCCTATGATTGTAGTGGTCCTGTGTACAGAGTTGTTTTTCATGCTCCGAAATTGCATGCTTCTAGTATTGTTTGGGAGAAGTCCATTTTAAAATAAATTCTGATTCAAATTATACAAATTGTGCTCGTGAACATAAACTCCCAGTCCACTAGAGAAAGTCCAAGTTCTGTGTAGGCAACGGGACTACATATTTTCTGCAAATGGGATCCTCATGCTCTTCATATGGTGTTGTATTCTGTAAAGGGCTCCTGTGGAAGTAAGTCTTATGTAATCTGTGTACAGGATTTGAATATGCAACCATACACAACTGAATATACTTTTCATTTCCAGGAAAAATGCAGCAGATTCATGGAGATATTGTCATACTTGCACTAAATGGGATGCTGTAGCACTTCTGTCTGGGGATGAATGTTCTTGGGATGAATGTATCTGTAAGGCAACTACATCTTAAGAGGCAGGACAATTTTCCTTGTCTTTGTCTATATCACAACTAGGCAAAGCATTTTTATTTCTTAACATTTTGGTCTTTTGAAATAACGAAATGCCACTTGTGTTTAGGTCACACTGTAAGACGGGCTGCAGTTATTAATGGCTTACTTCTGTGTGATAGTCAGGATTTCCTCTGTTCCTCCTCTTCCACTCTCTTTGAAGTAGGTTATAATCCTATAAATTCAACAGAGAAAGCAGGAGTTGTGGATAACCACCTTATCTTCAACAACCAACAGGAGCCTTTACTGTGCTTTAGAAAGTTTATCAACCACAGAAGGTGAGTTAGTGAAAGCAGCTCAGAGGTGGAACTACTCACAAGGAACAGCTCTGGTATTTTACAGGGAAGCCCTGAATCGTTCTGCCCTTCAGAATTTCCTTCAGATAGTTACGGGACAAGCTACCAGTAGACAGCAACTGAACAGGGCTGATCTTCAAGAAGAGTAGTATGCAGCATTGCAGAACAGGGAGTCACATCCTGAGTAATCCTTGTTGATCTTAAGAAGATAAGTGGCAAATCTGATAGCGAGAAGAGACAGAAATTTACTTGTTCAATACTTGGGTTGCATAGTCCAAACTCTGTTCTTGTCTATTACATAAAAGCATTTCACTTCCTTTGCAGAATACTGCTTTACTCCTTGGAACATATTCCTGTTCCTGAATCTGCCAGATTCTTAGATCCATCTTAAGTACAAAGGAGGGAAGCTTTTGAGGGAGACACCGTTTTCTTCTCAAGGTTTTTGGTCACAGTGATGATATGGCAAAGCTTGGGGATAGCTGCCATCAAAAAGTTGCTTTGAAGCAAACTTTATTTGAAGCCTTTAATATCAGTGGCAATCATCCAATCAACTTCAAAGTGCTCTGGCCCAAAAGTGATGATGGTAGAGCAGAAGAAAGACAGCGTATGCACAAGAAAAACTAATCCGCACAGCCCCAAATGATAAATTTACTCTACCAGTAAGTTACAGAGAAAAGAGCTTTGGCTTTACATTTTGAAATAGCATTCACATCTCCAAAGTGGTACCAAGACATGTACTTCTTGTAACTGTTTACAAATGGAAATGACGGGGTATAAAAAAAAATAACGGTTGCTTATAATAGCAGCATGTTTATAGGCTCCTCCAGAAAACACTGAATAAGATTTGAACTTCCTAAAGACATTTCTCTGTAATCAGACGAGGACTTTCAACAAATCTCTCTTAACCTTCAAGCCTTGGTTTCCTCATCTCTCAGATGGGACTACTGATGCTTACCTCAGTTCCTAAATGTAAACCAGAGTTCTTATCAGCCCTAATTTGTCACCACTTGGCTCAGGAGTTTTATACAATGAGAGAATTTTGCTCTTCAAGTACTGCTTAACATTAATGCTAATACTTCTGATTTAGTTTTTGCTCTAGCATCTCTTCTCTTCTACATAACACTGCAAGTGGCTTTCACAGCAGGTGAAACGTCGTGCCGTAAGGTTAGTGACATGTACCAAAGAAATAACAAATAGAGCTGTGGAAAGGCAGAGCATGATAAAAGTCAAAGATCAAATGAATTTTCTGAGCTGTTTTTTATCTAATATGAGACACTTCCAGGTGTTTTGAAGTTAAGAGGGATGGTGGCCCACATGCTTGGAAAAAAATTCCAGCTGGAAGGTTTACCACAAAACTGAAAGAGGATGTGGACAGGATGCTTGAAAGGGCTTTTTTACTCCTCTTATAGTTAAATCCAGTCAAAGCCTGGACATAGCAAAGGGCTGTGGGCTAAGAGTGAGTGGAGTGAGAGGGAAGCCTTGTTGCCAGGCTTGAAGCATACCCTGTTAAGGGACAGCTGTGACTGGAAAATACCACTTTCCAAATGGAGACTTGCATGGCAGATAGTTATATCCAGGGTGTGGATGTAATATACCATGGGTAGAAAAGTACAGGGATTGTCTTTTGCCAGGGACTTATGCAACCACATACATAGCTACTGACCATTTCCTCCCTGACCTCCCTTGGAGGGGTTTTCTATCCAAAAGTGTAAAAATTACAAATCCTGATGAATTGCAGTCTAGGCTCTACCTAGAGAAACTTTTAGACTGTTCGTGCCATAAATATCTCTTAGAGGCTGTCTGACGTCAGAGGATTTGGAGAGAGAGGTTGGTCTGAAACTGAAAACAGCAGCAGTTCCAGTCTCACTGCAATAGTACTGCCAGTGAGAGGAGCAGCACAGACGTTTCTCTGTGTGGATTATAGGACTGCAGAACAGGGAGGAACTGCACAGGCAGACAGGCATTACAGTGTAAGTGCAGCTGCTGCAGCAACTCTTCTAATAATTTTGCTTGTTTTCAAGAACAAATCCCTACCAATGCTGCTTTCTTCTTTTTTTTTGTTCTCCTCTGAAAGGTCCTGAAGACAGCTTGGCAGCACACAGGATTCAGGTTTGGCTTGCTTGCTTCTCGCAAGGGTATGCAGAGGGGCTGACCATGCAGGTTATTGTATGAGTCTGTAACTGAATGGGGGGGACAGGAAATGAAGGAGGTTGGGAAGGAAAGAGAGAGGGAAAAAATACATCTCTGGGAGACTACAAAATTAACTAAAATCCAACTCCTTCATGTTATAGTAGCAAGACAACAAAATCTCAGATAATCCCTAGGCAAAACCCAGCTTTCTTAGACCATTTCACAATGCAGGATCTGTTTTTTTTTAACTCTTTAATCCCTTGTCAGATTATGTAGCAAACAGTTCCTCTTTCCTTATGGGGGAGGACAGGATGTTTCCAGGCTTCTTGACAATGTAGTCTTGTTGCACTTCTATTTGCCAGGCTTTTGATGATAATAGATCCTAACATGAGTATGCGTTATTGCTTGCTAAGTCTGACAAACTTAGCACCTTGAGCCTGTGCTACCTGGATACTAAGGGCACTCCAAAGAACCCACTGCTTCTGCAGAGGAAAGAGGCATCTTTCACATGTAGAAACTAGCTGTAACAGTCGTGTATGAAGGAGGCAGCTACTGGAACTAGAGTGATTCTGAAAAACCTGCAGAGTTACTACTACAAACATACAGTGCAAGTCCTAAGGAAAGCTAATGATTTGTAATTTTTTCCTAATTTTATTTTTTTCTTATAACTCAGCAGCTCAGAGATTCCCAAGCCTACCCCATAGGGATAAGGTGTTATTTCTTTGCACCTAGATTTCTGTGCTTGATTCATGTGAATTACCTTACCTCCCTTCCCACTCTTGCCCACCTGGGTGCTCCCCACTCCAGCAGAGGTAGGAGCTGTTCTGGGAACAGCCCTAGAAGCACAGAATGATAGAACTGTAGAATGGCTTAGGATGGATCATCTAGTTCCAGCTCCCCTGCCCATAAGGTGAAGTATCTGTCCTCCTCAGTGGGATCTTCTCTAACCAGACCCTTGACAGAACCAGCTCATTTCCCCAGATGAATGGAAAATTTGGTGCCTTCTGTGTGAACCTGACTTAGATAATACTTGTAAGTCTAAAAAGCTCTTTGCCAGTTAGAGAGTGCTTGGTCTGTGCAGGTGCTGGAAGGAGAGATGACACCCTTGAACATAAATACAAAGCTGGACTGAGAAGCAGAAGCTGTGTGAGTTGTGCAATATAGTGTGCTGAGCTGCTAATAATTGGCTTCAGCCAACAAGCAGTCACAAGAAAGACTGTTGCAAGTTGCTGCTCTGTAGGCTGAGTTGTTTTGGTAATGGAATAAGTCTATAAATACTTTTCCTCCTAAGGGGTTGGAGTAGGTTGCAGGGGGAATTAAACAAAGAAAGAGGAGGAGGGAGTTTTTCAGGAATCATCCCAGAAAATGAAATTGAATAGAACTATTTAGCTGTGCTGAAAGTGACTGTAGGATTGTCCCTTTCAATGACTGACTGCTTCATATAGCAACTTTGCTGGCTTATGTGATGAGATAGCCTATGCTAGGAGATATTCCACACCTAGTCTCCACTGAGAGAAGCCGTACAATGAAAAGCAAGCTAGACTGAGATGAAGAAAAAGTGGACAGTACCAACTGCTTGTGTAAGGGAGCATGTGTTCTCAGGGCTAGGTTCTGCAGAGATATACTTTGGAAGTGAAGTCTCCAGACTTGGAAGGAATTGGATTGGGATTGGAGTTGCCTTACCATGACATGTCAGAATTCCTTTCCTCTCTCCCATCTCTTTCTTATTAGATTTTCTTCCAGTAGTGTAACACCTCCCTTTCCAAGAAGCTGCTCTATTTTCTTCACAGCACCCTAATCACATTGGCTGGCAACGCGAAGGAACAGAAATACTTAAAAATGTAGTAGCTTGTTTTAAACCTGTTTGCCCCAATAAAAGCTTGAGGGCTGTCACAGCCAAGGCAAGTGTTTGGGAGCAAAGGACACTTCTATTTGATTCAGCAGTTAATCTGTTTCAAGCGTATTGGTCAATACAAAATAATACGTACAGAGCAGGTGAAAGCTAAGAGGAGGGGAAGAAAGACTAAGGAGATAATTCTAGATGTGGAGTGCATTAAGCTGACTGGCTCCTTTCTGTTTTATAATTCCTTCTCTCTGCCTTGGCATCCCACTAAGGAGTGACACTACATGCTGGGGTTTGCGAGCTTGGAAGTTCCTTGTGGGCTGTTAGTCATGGTTCAGGATGAAAGGTGGTGGACACCGACCCTAGAACTAAGTGATATAAATGCAATACGTACAGAGCAGATGTCTTTTCAGTTTTGCTTTGCAAAATAGAAAGCAGTTCTCTATTACAGTTTATGACAATCAGTTCAACCCTGAGGTTTTAAAGGTCTATATTATGTGTTCCAAAGTGCTGTCTCATGGTTTCACAGAGCTGAGTAAGCAAATTCTCTGGATATCTTAGTGGCCTTACCACACTGTATCACTTGTCTACTGCTATTCCTGCTGGCTATTTTGGTTGTGCTCCTCATGTACAAGAGAGATCATTCAGTTCATCTTGAAATAGGTCATAAAAAAAATGTCTTACCAAGTCCAGACACAGTGTGCACTATTTTATTGGCAGAGAGGCACAGCTAGAGCTGAAAAGCATCTTGAAGGTATCTCTCAGATTGTTCTGGTTTTACTCCATCTTCCATCATTACCAGAAAATTCCCCAAGGTCCAGTGGAATTCCAGAAACTCATGTAGCCACTGCAGGCCAGCCATCTGACCTAGTCATTGAGCAATCAGGAGACACAACTTCCTGACACTTAAAGGGAAGGATGTGTGGGCAGTTTGGCTCTCAGTGCTTTAATTGCTGTGGATTTTCAAACCTGGGTCAATCCTATGGAGATCTGACCCACTCTCTTCCCTGCTGCCCCCAGGCGAGAGCAGCATATTCCTCAAATAAAAGAAAATTGGCTGCTCTAATTTTCACTGGATAAAAGAATTTTCATGTATGTTCCTGTGGTTTTTTATGTTGTTGATTGATGGTGATGTCTCTTATGGCTTTTCTGTTTTCACCAGCCATGCTTTCTAGTATCACACTCCTTTGAATGGTTGCATTTGCAGAATATATACTAGTGTGCAGTAGATGTGATTCATTTATCATATTTCTGCAATTCCACTTATCAAGCAGAAGTAACACTACTGTTACTACTCTGCGTGTATCAGGCTGAGGACTTGTCTTCCAAGCTCTGTGCAGATATTACATTTCTTAGTGCCATTTAAGTTAGGTAAATGGGAATTGTTAGGATGGGTTATCAGCCAATGTAAATAGGTGTGGGGGCTTCTATGCACCTAAGATGAATGTATTCCAACTGAGAATTTGCCCTGGTGTCTTCAGATTGGTAATGAGTGACTTGAGGCACAGACAGTGCCTGTCTGCTGTCATTTGTACTTGTGAAAGTTTTTTGTAATTCTGTATTGTTCACGAATCTTATTCCAGGATTCAATTATAAGTAGGTTCAAATAGCATCAGAATTTGGTCCAGAGAAACTGAGGCCCAAGTTGTGCAAAGTAACCTGTAATTTTGGCTCTTTATTTTTAGTGTCTTGTTAAGACACTTGAAGACTGAGACAGCCAAAATTATAAGCTGCTTTTGAAATGCTAGCTGACTGACTTGGGCAAATCTAGTGGGTTTGATTTTTCTCACGTGTTTTTTACAAAGTGTAACTCTGTGAAAGTCAGCTAAGTTACTGCTGTTGCACAGCAGTGGGAGTCGCAGAGGAATGTGTCCCATGTTGCCAGAAGCTCCCATGAGCTTTGGTATGTCAGTTCTGTACTCACATTCTGTTTTTCTTGAGTATCCAGGATGTGCTTTGATTTGATTTGCTGAGAACCATGTAGCCGCATGACCATGAATGCATTGCACACTAAGCAGTGCTGTTGTCAGTGCAGTCTCAAGAATTTTTAGGGCTGTGTGTTAAAACTGTGCCCGATAATGGTCAAACAGGCTTTTTTTCCTACTAAATATTTGCCTTAGGCTTTGTGTCCTGTTAATATGCTGCCCAGATTTCACGTTACATGTTAGACTTATGTTTTCAATTTGTTTTGTATTTCAGCACTTGAGATACTGGTTTCTTCAATGATCTTTATGGTGTTAGATGGTATTTCCTAATAGTAGGAGTTTTCTAGACTTGGAACAACATGGGATAACAAATCTGACCAGGAGAAACTCATGTGTTTTTTGGATTTGGTAGAAATTTAATCTGAGTGTATTGGAGACGTATACCAGTGATAAGGTTTCTCTGAATTTAGGAATTAGAGAGACTGAAAGTGGAAAGAGGGAAGTAGATAAGAATGGAGTGAGACAGAATTTAAGGAGTAGGAGCTGGAGATCAGAATGATGTGTTTAGACTGCAGGAAAATGGAAAGAGAGTTAACCTTGAGGAACTAGGATAAACTTGGCAGTAATGGAGGAGTAGGCTCCCTCCCTGAATATCAAGTGCTTGCTCACTTCCCGGTTTTGCTGACTACCAAGTATTAATCACTGCAGTTAATATTTCTGCTTATGAGCTCTGAAGTTCACATTTGTTTCTGTTCAGCATATTTTCCTCTTCGTTGTGTCCCAAGTTGAATTAAATGTGGGCAATGTATGTGCCAGCCCAACTATTCCTTGAACTGGGGACAAAACTGAACTGCAAGACCCAAAAGCTCTCTGTCTCATTGGTATGTTACTTTTATTTTTGAGAAGGTGTAAGCGAGGAAGCATTTTTACTCTTTTGACTTATATTATTCTACGTACTGAACAAGCCTGATTAGAGAGGCTCTGTACTATGTTTACTGCTTAAACTATTGGATTAATGAGCCATAAAGTCTTAAGAGATTGAATCTACACAGCACCAAGTAGGAAAATCTTCATTTTAGAAGAAAATCAGGTCCAGTTTCACCTTATAAGATCTGACGAGAAGATGAGTTCTCAAGGAATTTTCATAAATTAAATATGCAAATGCACACTCACTCTAGGGAAAAAGAATATTTCTACCAATGAACACCATCAGGATTAGGTTTGACTGTGAAGAAGTCATGCAACATAACATTTTAAGGCTTTAATATCATGTGGTAAAGCTCTCTTCACCCAAGACAAAGCTGTGGGAAGAGATGAAAAATCTTAGGTAATGAGTTCACTAGTAGCTATTAAATACGATAATCTGGCTGTATTCCCATCTTTGAGTCCTAAATGACTAAGAAGACTGAACAGGGGTAGGATCAGATTATATATGGTGTTCTTGTTTGCTCTCACTAACCGTTTGCAGCTGGCTGTTATTTGGAGATAAAGTACTGGTTTAGATGGACATCGGCTCTTACTCGTTCTAATCAATTTTTATATTCCTGTGGTCTCCAAGAGACAAAACACTGTGAGGATCCTTTGATGTTTCAGATGTTGTAAGAGGGAGAAACAGTCAAATCCCTAAAATTTAGGCTGAGGAACCTGACCAGGTTCCTGTAAATCTTCAGAAACTAGTTCAAATATTGGAGTCCTTTAAATATCAAGAACAATCATGGAGAAATTATACCTTCATCTTTAGTACTAGTCTCAATCTTCTTGTCAGTTAAAGAAAGTGACTGGCAGCTCTCTCTGTTCCCCAGTTTCAAAACTGGATTACAAGCATTGTCAATTTTTTGCATAAAGGATTTCATTGGCTCTTTCATTCTCTCTTCTAGTTATTTTTAGAAATGTTAACATTTACAGAAATATTTTAACTCAAAAGAAAATGTGAAACATTTCATAATGCGTACTCATCAACTGCATGATGGTTGCTGTTATTTTCATAATTAACAAATATTTTGGGTGCTTCTCTTTTCCAGGAAAACTCAGGGCTTTTAAAAAAAAGTTTGAAACTATTTTTAGGTGTTTCAGGCTGGTCTTGAAAAATCATTAATCTATGTGCATGCTCTTGGTCCTACACTGTCATCTGTTTTCTTTCAAAGCTATGACAGAAATACGTGGAAATTCCATGTTGCTCTGTATCAGGCTGCAAATTCTCCTAATTTCCTTGTCAAAGAAAGCAACCTTTTCAAGAAGGAATGAAACTACTGTAGAGCTCTATAAGTATCCTTGCATATATGTATTTGCGTGTAGAAATTTCATGGTCATTCCTAATATTTAACATGATTTCCCTATAACACAAGGCTATTTTGTTCCCTGAAAATGTTATAACAATCTAATCCCTCTCTGAAAATATGTAGTCAATAAATCTTCAGCCATAGCATTTGTACTTTCCATTGATTCAAGATCAAGCCCTTGTATGCAGTGGGTATGGTATACTCATTGGCCAAATTGTTTCTTATAGAGCTGGAGCAATCTCCTATTTAGCCTGTAGGGGTTAAACCAAGAGAATGCATTCTGGTCTGCAATCTTCAGCACTGCAACACTATGTGAGGACACAGGAAAGAGGTTTTATAACATTAGCAATTTATTCTTTGCATTCAGCACTTTCCTTTGGAAATTTTCTAAGCAATTTACAACTATTAATGGCTTTAGCTCTCTGTGAAACGGAGTCACTGCTTATTCAGATGCCTGTAACTTGACAGGAGTTCGTACTGCTATATACATACTCTCACTGCAGGTAGATCAGAGTTGGAGAAAGTCATGGCGGTTAAACTATTATGACAATGCTTTTATCTTTTCTCTTATCTTCTGCCTTGTTGGCAAGCCATATATTGACCAGAATTATACTTTTCCCAGAATGCAGATTTATCACAGAATCACAGAATTGCAGGAGTTGGAAGGGACCTCAAGAAATCATTGAGTCCAACTCCCCTGTTAAAACAGGTACCCTACAATAGATCACACAGTGAGGCATCCAGAGTAGTCTTGAATATCTCTATAGAAGGAGACTCCACAACCTCTCTGGACAGTCTATTCCAGTGCTCTGTCACCCTTACCACAAAGTTCTTCCACGTGTTTGTATGGAACTTCCTGTGTTCAAGTTTTAGGCCATTGCTCCTTGTCCTATCACTACACACTGCTGACAAGAGCCTGGCCTCACCCATTTGCATCCCACCTACCTTTGGACAGAACTGGACACAGTATTCTAAATGTGGCCTCACCAGGGCAGAGTAGAGGGAGAAGATCACCTCCCTCAACCTGCTGGCCATGCTCTTTTTAATGCACCCCAGGACACCATCACCCTACTACAGAGAATGTGTACTCCTCCCTTTGTTTCTCACTCCCTGTTTTCTGTGTTCTGGTTTCCCAAAGCATCTAGTCGTAATCCCAAATTCTTCTTTTTACCTCTCCATCTTTCAGTTAGGATTTCTGCTTGCATCAAGGATACGGAACTCATGTATTTCCAGTAGTGATTACTTCTAAGAGATCTGACCTAACTAGGTGGAATGAGTTTGTTTGATTAGGAGCATAAAGCTGTAGATACGGTTTGTCAGGATATTATTCTTCCTTACAAATGTTGTGAGGAACGGGGCCATCAGTTAGTGCAGACAGTCTTGGTTTTCTCACTGAGTCACTGGCCATTAAGCTGGGATGCTTGGACTGTGAGTACCCTGCTTAAATCCATTTGGCAGAATCCTGACCCCCTCCAGGCAGGTGACCCCGTCAGCATCTGCACAACAGATGAAAGAAAGCAAGAGCTTGACCAAACACGAGGGGACTTCAGTCCTTTGCTACTTTTGCAGCCGTATATACAGCGGGAACCAATTAAACTGTTTCTAACAGCTGAATGCACAGAGAGACAGTTGGTTTTGTTCTAGCCTGTGCTCTGATCTGTCAGCATCCTCCCGCACTGCTGTACAGGGAGAGAGCAATAGCTATGCTAGGGCCCTGCCAATATGAACTGTCTTCCAACTGTGCCCTACTGAGATATGAACTTGCCCTCATTGCTTGTTTCATACTTTTACTGCCCTGAGGGTCAGGCATCCCAATGAGTGAATTTCTCTGGCTCTGCAGTAGAGGCCCCAAAATATGTTGCCAATGACAGAAGTACAAAGCTTGACCTTAGTCTTTCATCATCATCAGGATTCAGGCAGTCTGTGCGAGTGTTACAATTCTTTGGCACTCACCATTACTAAGCTATAGGGAGAAAAACAGATGCATTTTCTGACTAGGGAACTTTTCCTTGGAGGGACCCCATGAGCTGTTTTCTGACCGTGCCTGGGCTTATCTAGGATAGTTTCATGTACCTGCTGGGGGGCACGTGTTAAGCTATAAATGTCCAGCTGTGTCCTCTGTGACACATTTTATGTTCAAACAGAGACAAAATTTAGCAACTCCTCACTCCCTCATCCTCTGCTTGCTTACAGTGGTGATGTTTAGTGTGCTCACATCTACTGGGACATCTCCAGAGGCCCATACTCTTTCTGATCTACACATCTGTTTGTGTAGCTAAACTACTGTGAAATGGGAGCCTTATCCAAAAAAAAAGCCTACTCTAAATACAAACTGGAGGTGACCTTATTATGTGTAGTATTATTTGTAGCTGTATGTATTTTTATTCAGACAGCATAAATATTCAGAATGGACTAAATTATGATCACTATCATCATATGTCAAAGATGAGGGAGATGATACTTTCCCTTTATACAATGAAACACCTATGCAGCCTTATTGTCAGCTGCTTTAAACTGAGTGAAAATAGCTGCCTCACTTCTGGCTATAAAACTCATATTACTTCTCGCTATTCACTTGAAAAATCTTATGTCAGTATGTGTCATTACTGGGATAAATGTGCTGTGGAGTCTGCTAGACTGCATGTCTGTTATGCAGAGTCCATGCCTGTAGGAAACAGGACGTGATGACCTTGTAGTCCTATGAATGCACATGACACAGAATCTGACTGACCATCCTACAGCCTGTGGTGACATATGGGAGTGCAGCAAATTAAAATGGAAGCAGATGGTGAAAAAGTCTCTGTGTTTTGCCTTCTCTTTTCTTTCGGCGATATTGCTTGCAGTCTTTGATCGAAATAGCTTGCTGAGGAAGTATGTCTCTGAGCTAGGATGAAACAGCACGGGGAATTCTGTGTTTGGTTCTGAGTACTCAATACTAAAGGGTTGCACACAGTGTACTTGTGATAGGGAGAGAGGCAAGCTTCAGTTATCCCTTGGAGCGCTCATTTGCTTTGGTATCTTGGAATTCTTTTGCTCTTTCAGAAATAAACCTAATTCACAAAGAAGCTAGAGGGAGCTTAGATTTTTGGTCCCAGATTAAAGGACAGCACTTCTAGAGAAATGGGAAATGCTTCCAGATTTCAGTGAAAAATACCCCTATTTTAATCTGGAGCTTGCTTCTGCGGGATGGCCACTGCTATTAATTGCCATTGGCCTTTCGCATGTGTCAGGATATGTGCTTTCCAATGTGTTAACTGTTTATCTACCTGCCTATCTACCTGTTTTTTTTTGTAATGAAACAAGCTGCATGACTGTGTAAGTTGTATTTTCCAGGTTTCTTGTTTAAACTGTGTGACTCTAAGTCCATGAGCTCCTACAGTTTTATAGTTGCATTTGGACTTCTAAAGCTGAATTTCTCACCAAAGTTTTGGGGCCTTGTTTTGAGGGCCTTATTATGCCATTTATTGTGGGTTATACGCTCTGTATCTTGTGATGCTGATAGGATGGGAAATAATGGGCACAGCAGACACAGTGAAGTTCTCCATCTCCTCCCAATCCTCCCCCTCTCCCCCCCCCCCCCAAAAAAAAAAAATAGCAAGCAGTTTTCCCAGTTCTGTGATACTCAGAAACAGTTTAAGTAATCTCTATGCAGCAGAAGACGCTATGCTGGACTTGTTTAGTATCACCTGGACTCCAATTATTTTATGAGTGTCTCATGACATGAACTGTTGGATTCTCAGTCTGTTGTACTACTCCTAGGCAAATGCACTGAGACTTGAGTTTGTTCATTGGTCAGTGTGTATGCTTCTTGAAACACCAACTTTTACATATTCACTGAGGAAAGACACAGTAATCACTGCATTATATTAGCGTCTGCATATCTGACACACCCAGTGATTTGTTTGCAGACTTTCCCACACCCTCAGAGTTGCCACTTCTTAGTTTGGGTCATTTTTACCATGGCTGTGTCAGATGTCATTTTCCCTCCAGATATTTTTGGGTGTAGCTGATTGCAGCAAGGAGGGAGGATAAGAGAAGTCTGCATTTTGGAGGATGATATGCAGCTCACCTGAGTTACATAATTAGAGGACATTAGAACATTTCTGCTTATGTGGTTTTTTTGTTTGACTTTTTTTTTTTTCCCCCCCTCACTATATGCCTCCTATCTGTACACTCGTAACTGTTCTTTCTTTTTGTTCTTCTTTCTTTACCTAGCTGTGGAACATGATAGGCCTGAGAATCCAAAATGTGCCTAACCAGAACTCGTCTCACTGAGTCACTGGGCCAGCACAGGCCTTTCATTTTATTATTGCAATTAGGTATCAGTAGGAAGATTTCATTGCACTCCTGTTTCATCAGGCCTGTCTGCTGTATCAAAGAGTCTATGTGGTTATGTTTATTAATATTTTATGATTTGTTTGCTTTGTTTGGACTGTGCCAGCTATAGGAGGTCTCCTGCTTGCAAATGGTGTCACAGAGCTGACTAAGTGACCCCTTGTCCTGCCTGCTCTGCTAACTGTGCTGAGCCAAGTAGCATCTGTCAGGGCATATGCAAGCATAGAAGGGAAGGAAGGACTTTGTTTACTCAGGCAAACAAATGAGCTGTAGATGAGAGCTGCGCTGCTCTTTGGCCATTAATTACAGGCTGCACATTTCTCAAGTTGCAAAAGCTAATCAGCCTTCACCTTGCTTAATACTTGGACAAGAGACCTATGTCTTTAGGAAGCAGTGATGATTGTTTAGAGGCACGTATGAAGTTTGATGCAGGTTCAAGACTGAAATCTGAGGAATTTGATATCAATATGCTATCAAAGTTTCTTGCCTGTGTTCCACAGTGCTTTGAGGCACTAGTCTAGTCATCTTTAAGGTAGGGATTCAAGAGTTTAGAGTATTAGGATACAAGTTACATAGTGAATTAACAATTTTGGTCAGTACTTTACTTAGTGCAGTAAAATATGTGGTTCTCAGACACTTGTCATGAGGCGCTCTGTGAATGGGACACCATCTAATATAACTGCCTTAAATTTCTGGTTTCTATTTGTTTTCTGGCTTCTTGTTTCTGACCCCCCACAGACACTTAAGATGCTTAACAAACTGTCTCCTTTAAAAACAAACAAAAAAAAAATGGTTCAGAATGATCTCTTGGACTCCACTGCTCTGTGTCTGAGAGCTGTGTTACACTGGGCCAGTTACAGGACCGCATTTACATAAATATTCTTTAGCTGTAGCTCCTTCAGTATTTATCTTCAAATTTTGTACAATCTGTGATGAGACCCAGAGCACCTCTGCTGTAGCAGATGTGGCTTTTACCTCTAGAGCTTGGTTTTTCAGAATTCTTCAATATCCACATCATCAGCTGACTTCAAAAGGAGTTGTGGGTGGTGCAGAGACATTCAGTCATTTGCCCAAGGTCACAGTGACAGCCAGGATCAGAGCTCTACGGAGCATTTCCTGGCTTCAAGTAAATAAATGAATATGACAAACTGATAGAAACGTCTAAGCTGTACAGATATCCTGTATAAGTGCAGCTCCAGAAATGGGTCTTGTATTTCTTAAATAAGATTTAAACAGCTACACTTTCATAACAACAGCTATCAGTACCTGTGCAGCAGCAGTAACTACCAGCAAAGTAGGGACTACTATCTCTGATTAGGTCATCTTTTCCACTGTAATGATTGTTTTTAAAATATCCCAGCTTGGGAATTGCTTGGAATGTCCCTTCATTTGTTGGCTTGGCACTAGCCTACATGGTAGTAGGGTGAGGCAGCGCTTCTTGATTACTTTCCTGAGGTCTTACCAACTGTTGTTCCTGTGTGGTGCAAGGGATGCAATGAGCCCTGCTTTTTCTTATCCACTGCACTAAGATTAAGGTTGCCTGGAAAAATCAACAGTTGTAGAAAGTTTGTTGAGTGGGGCCACAGCTCCATCCGTCCTTATGCATCAGTTGAATGTGCTTGGGAATTCTGGCCACACCTTTGCAGAAGTATAGGAATTCCCAATTTATCCATAGCATACTCCAGTGATCCAGGTGCACTGAGCAGTATGAAACCTCCACATACTTCAGTCTAGGTTTTCATACGCCATCACAATTTGATTAGTGTTGATTTAAGAACTGAAATAGAAGCAGGGCTGCAGAAGCGGGCTAAATATTTTTCTCATTTAGCTGAGTTGTCTAAACACTAGGCCCTAAGACGAGCTCACACAAAGGCATCTGACACTGATTCTGAGTCAGGCACTATTATCCCTCTTTTAGAGAGTCAGAAGCAAGAATTGGCTTGCCCATGCCCACACAGAAATGCACAGCCAGAGTCAGCATTAAAACTTGGTTACTCAGAGGCATTCAGATGTGCAACATGCATCATGCTTCTTCCCACACTGCTTTCTGTAAAGTAGGTGCACTTCTCAGGGGTCAGGGGCAAACTCTTTGATCTATTGCTGTCTTTTGTAAGTATATTTTCTCTCTCTTGGTGCAATTTTCTTTTTAACTGTAAATACAGTTCCTCGAGTCTGCAGTAGTCTGTATCTGTAGAGCTTTTCATTGTTAGTACTCCTGGATAAAGTGATGTGTACCAGAGGAAAGTGAGAGAAGATCTATGAGAGTTCCAGAAGAGGCAAAAGGAAATTTTCTTTGTCATAGCAAAGCACAATGCTGAAAATGAGAGAACAATCAATTTAAGGGAAACCAGTAAAACATCGGAAACGTCAGGTTCATGCTGAGCTTGAGACTTATATTTCCTATCTGTTGGTAGTTTTTTAATACCTTTGCCTCTCCCTAGATTCTGGGCATAACTATTTGCGTCAACCTTCCTGTGGCTCAGAGCAGAATCTCCAGGCCCTTTCCTTTAAAGCCCTTGGAATTTACATAACCCTGCAATTGTAGCAATGCAAAATGTGGCTCTGGTTACAATAACATGGGTTTAGGGAACGCTGGGAAAGATTGTAGTGCAAAGGCATAAAAGCAAAACAAAACAAAACCCTACATGCTGTTTTAATTTTCAGCAGCCACGTGAGAACTGTCCTCCAGTTCCTAGCTATAAATAAATTTCTGCTGTCATAGGAAGACAAAAAAAAAAAAAAAAAAAAAGACCAGCAACCTAAACTGAACAGTTCTCATTCTTCCCCAAATTTTCTTTAGGTTATAAAATAAAGGAAAGGTAAATATTTCAAAAGCAGAGTGTGTCTGTGCTGAGGAATGCCAAAATAGTACTCAAGGGTTGATATTTGCATCAAGTGAAGAAATTTGGCATTAAGCCAATCTTCTCTGTTCCATCTTCACCAGCTGTTTTGAGAGAATCACCTAGGACTGCATATGGATAATGCGCCAGGCAATGCTTCTTAAGCCCCAGGGCACACTGCCCCAGTGTCAGCTGAGGCAGAAACTTTGAGATGAATGAGGACTACACAGAAGCATGCCTGTTGCTTGTTCCTGTCGGATGTTATGTGTTGCGTCAGGAAGATGGGACTTGGTGCCAGGGTTTTTCTGCTTTTCCAGTAACTTGGGGTTGGGCCTGGAGCTTACTCTTCTGAAAGCATTGCAAAATTAGTGGAAATGTTCTTCATGCCATTTATCTCGCTTTAAGCTGGAGACATTTTATTTATTATTTTATTTATTAGACATAATGTGAAAGACAGGACGGATAGAAGGCTGTATGAGGTATTACATATATGCTGTAGAACTGGAAGGAGTTTTGCTGCATTGACTCCAATCAGGAAAAAAAAATATCACTTGCATGCAAGTGTTAAAATAAAAAGTAGCTGGGCCTACAGTGCATCTGCTTTCCAGAAACCATACCAATACCTAAAGCTGAAAGGCAAAGCTTTCTGAAAGGTAGTGGTATTCTTGGAACAAGGTCTGCAGTGCTGCTGGGAAGTGTGAAATCTTGTCACTTCAAGGAGTAACATTTCCAGTTAGAATGTTCTGGTACTTTCAGTGCTGTGACCAGCAGAGGATTCTGACTTCAAAAATCCACAGTCAGACAGAAGCTGATGAAGTTAAAGATAAAATAATTATTATTTTCCTATGCAAACAGTTTAAAAACAAAGGAATGCCAAGTCAGGAAACTACAGATAATGTAGTACATGAGTACTACTATATAAACAGCAAGTAGTGTGTAGTTCTGCTGGCACAGCAAGGCCTACCTGGAGACAACAAAGAGCGTTTCTAATTGGCCTCGTTTGACTCACTGGGAAATTAGGCAAGAGAAAGAACGTTGCAGTATAAAAAGACCAGGCACTAAGTTTCTCTGCTTTTTGAGGAGTACGGACAATGTACTTCTCCGTAAAACATGCTGAGTACAAAAGGCAATGTGCTATGCAATACCATTATTTTCACTGCTCTATTTTAGTCAGTTTTCCATTGCAATGTCATATGCAAAATCATAACTTTTCAAATGTATTACACAATTCAGCTGGGGATGAACAAATACCAACACGATTTCTAAGGACATCTCTTCCTGCCTCATTGAAAAATTATCCCCAAGTCCCTATGTAATTTTTCTGTAGCATCAAGGAGTCCAGGGGAAAAGTGGATAGAGAACCTTGGCATCTCCCCTTCCTCGTATTTAATCTGGTCTCCACCAATGAAGTTTTGATCTCAAAAGAAATGTCTCCTTGTGAATTGACTGGCTTCAGAAAAAAAAAAAAAAAAAGAAAGAAAATTGTATTTTTCCAGTCATCCAGATTAATTAATAGAAATACCAGTGGCTGTACCAGTGGCTGAAAATCTAAAAAAAAAAAAAGTATTTTGACTATCTGTTGAAATGTAGAATGGGTTTTACAGAACTGTGAGACAAAGAGTGAGTGTATGAATGAATGAACACAGCTGTAAGGTGCTATAAAGTTTTTATTCCTGTGTGTTTGGGATGACCACATTACTCATAAGTGGTTGAGCCTTGAGTGAGTTACTCAATTCATCCCAGTATAAAAAAAAAAAAAAAAAAAGGCATGCTTACTTGCTTTTAATTTTTTGCCATTTTACTTTGTTGATTCTTGTAGTTGTTCATGTTTGCCTTGCTTTTTCCTCTTTTAGATGATATCAGGTCAGGATAGGATTTAGTTATATGGCCAGTATTGACATGGCTAAAATGTGCACAGAATGCTTTTGAAAAATATGTAAGGATCATGTGGTTGGGTAGTGAGATGCTGTGGCACTGACAGTTGCAAAGAATGCAAAATTAAACAGCCAGTGTGTCATACCAAAAGCAGTGCTATAAAAATAAGTGGATCTGCTTACTAAATCAGCTTATAGTTATTATATGTTGCAAAATACAGATTTGGTGAGCTGTTCAAATTAATTTCAGTGGATTGGAATGAAAAATTGTTACAATTGCAAGTGTCATAGGATAAGCTACCCTACATTCATATTGAGGGATAAGATATAATGCTTTGTGAATTGCATGAGAGGGTTGCTTTTTAGGGAATATAAGGATAGACTGACTAATGAAATTATGAAATAGGGAATGAGTGCAGAGTGTCCTGGGATCATGTGAGGGTTTCTCTACATAAGTCAGATAGAAAGGTTTGGTTGAAATTTCTTTCTATGAGTGTAAATGTCAGAAATCCTAAAATGTAACCCAATATATGTCAATCTGATGGAGTCCCAGGCAGAAAGACTGCAGATGAGGAAAGAAATATCAATGTCAGCAAAGTAGGAAGAAACTGTCTTGCAAGAAAACTGATTGATTTAGGTTGACTCTGGACTGTGGTGTTGTTTAGAATGTGTGTGAGGTCTCCCAGAAGGGGGGATATCTTTGAATTTGTGAATGCTCCCTGGAAGCATAGGAAGGACAATCTGCACCAGAAGAAGAGACCGATATTAGCATGAAATGTTTTTCCAGTCTTTGCTAGCATCTGCCTAAGAGTGACTCATCATAGGAATGGATAATGAGCCAGATGTGAGCTTGTGGGTCAGGCTTAGTGGGCAATACAACAAGAGCAATGTTGTGATGAATGTTTATTTCATAGAATCATAGAATTAGCTAGGTTGGAAAAGGCCTACAAGATCATCTAGTCCAACCATCCACCTACCATCAATAACCCCACTAAACCATGTCTCTCAATGCTATATCTAAACGTTTCTTGAACACCTCCAGGGACGGTGACTCAACCACCTCCCTGGGCAGCCCATTCCAGCGCCTGACCACTCTTTCAGAAAAGTACTGTTTCCTAATGTCCAGCCTAAATCTCCCCTGG